>NC_058132.1:673565114-673610822 GCF_016433145.1 Gracilinanus agilis | reverse complement strand
ATAGATAGATAGATAGATAGATAGATAGATAGATAGATAGATAGATAACACAAATAGATTTGCAGTTGTCTATCTTTTTCCAAGGGCTGGATCTAGGACCTCAGTGGAGAGAAATCCTAGGTAGAAACTCTGCCATCCCATATCAACAATTTGTTTGGAATGTATGCTTTTAGATAATTGACTAGAACAACTGCCAAGTAACATGCAGCTAATATGTGGTAGAGAGATGTTATGCTCACACTCATACATAGACTATTAAAATTTTAAGTCTGAATATGGGTGATTCAGTGGATGGAATGCTGGGCCTAGAGTCAGGTCTTTTCTCAAGATCAAATCTGTCCTCAGATACTTACTAGCTGTGTAACCCTGGGTAAGTCACTTAACCATGCCTGCCTCTGTTTCCTGATCTAGAAAACGAGTTGGAGAAGGAAATGGCAAATGGCTCTTGTATCTTTGCCAAGAAAACCACAAATGGATCACAAAGAGCTAGACACAGCTGAAAGAACTTGACAACAGTAACAGTTCTATACACATACATGCAAACGTATGTGTATATGTATGTTGTATATACATATATAAGTATGTATGAGAGATATAGAGAAAGATATGTACAGTGTCCCAAAAGGTTTAGTTTGTTTACATCCCATATGTGTTTATGAATGTGTATGAAAAATGTATTAAGCATTTATATTCAAAGCAAGATGCTGAGTGCTAGAGATATAAATATAAAAGTGAAACAGTCTTGCCCTGAGGGAACTAACAGTCACATAGAGAAAGAGAATATGTGGTGGAACCAAAGCTAGAAAGTGTGGTATTCATAGAACAGTATTATATGGAGATGCCTGTGAAGTGGCACATGGTAACTTGTGCTGGAGAAAAGCTCACCTAAAAGAATCAAAGCTTT
This sequence comes from Gracilinanus agilis, assembly GCF_016433145.1. NCBI lineage: Eukaryota > Metazoa > Chordata > Mammalia > Didelphimorphia > Didelphidae > Gracilinanus > Gracilinanus agilis. The sequence continues at coordinate 673,609,918 of NC_058132.1, read as the reverse complement.
GAAGTGGAAGAAAACCAAATTCTAGCAGAACAGACATAGATGGACGGATAGGTGGACAGGCAGATGGAGAGAGAGAGAGAGACAGAGAGAGAGACAGAGAGACAGAGAGAGACAGAGACAGAGAGACAGAGACAGAGAGAGATAGAAAGAGAGAGACAGAGACAGAGACAGAGGGACAGAGAGACAGAGAGAGAAAGAGAGAGAGAAATCTGTGACTTTGGGAAAATTATTTAATTCATCTGGGACAAAAATACCTAAAGTATATAAACCTTACATCAGGTTGCTAACATATGTGATGGCAGGGAATTTTCATACCAGGTATTCTCTCCTCTAATGTATTATATATCAATACATCTATATATATTTGCATGTGTTAACATATACATCTGGTACCATTGAATATGACCAATCCAAGCCCAGTTTTCAGGTATTTAGTTTTACAATCTAAACCTGAACTTTGTGCATGTTTCCTGCCAAGTGCATCTCCCCCTTTCTCATCTTGCATCCAAAACAAACCTCTGTGTGTTTATATTGCCATCTAATGCGTACATGTGTGATTTTTTTTCCCTGCTTGCTTTGCAGCATAATAAAGCTCTTGTATGTACCAGTTTCCTGACTACCAATTTCTAGTAATTGTCTGAATCATGAGACCAAATAAAGCAGCATGCATATATGGAAAAGTATATGAATATAGTATATAACATGTATATAGCTTTGTGTTGTATATACTCTATGCATCTACACAAAAATATATGTGTTGTATATAACATATGCATTTATATTTATACATGATCTATTCATAGAGATTTCTTTTCTAGAGCCCCAGGTAATCCAACTCCCAAGAGAGTTCACAGTGAATCCAGTAACACCAACTCAAGGTTTAACTTCACTATACGGCTTTGGAAGTACCCTATATTCTGCCTTTTGGTCCATATTCCATTTTTTGGAAAACATTTTGAAAAATCATCTAGAGAAAGTTTCAACTTTCCCCTTTTGACAACAAAGAACACTGGCATATCCCGAGGGTCATGGTGTCTCCCGTGACTGAGATGCCAAATGCCTTGGATGATCCCTGAGGTCCATTCCACCTCTGAGATTCTTGAATTCTTCATCATAGTCAATGGCAACAAGCCATGTCTTTATGTTGGGCATGATGTGGCAAACAGGGACAATCAGTCACTTCCAGCCATGTCCTCAGGACAATATTTCATAAGAAACTTGCATTTTCAACATCTAGATTTTGCACAGATCAATATTACAGTTGTGTTATCAGGCCAAAGTGAAATGTTAGGAAGCATTTAACTGTAGGATTCTAACCACAGGGGTGAAATGAGATAAATGAATTTCTAACTGTAAAAATTTGGTTCCAGCCTAGTGAAAAGAAGTATCCAGGCTGAAGGATCACAGTTGTTAATGAAAATGGCTGACATTTCTACCTGCGTGACCTGACATATATGACTTAACCTCTCTAGACCTCATTTTCTCACCTTTAAAAGGAGAGAGCTTGATTAGATGACCTTCAAACTCCCTTATAACTCCAAATCTAAGACTTAAGGAAGATGTTCGATATATCACTTGGTCCTCACATTGCTTCTATGTGAGATATTTTGTCCTAAACTTGCAGATGAAGAAACTGAGGCTCAGATTAATTGAACAATATCCCTTATGGTCAAAGAACTCAGAAGTGTCAGATTTCAAACCAGGCATCCCCTATTCAATTTAATTCTCTTTCTAATCAAACCTCCCTTTTCCATCAGTCCTCCTGCCCTTGTCAGCATCCTCTACTCCTTATTTTCAATATCTTCTTAATCCAGTGATGGCAAACCTATGACATGCATGTCAGCACTGACAGACATAGCCAATTTCAATGGTACACGGCTGCATACAGGGAAGTATGGGGCCACATACCGAGGATGAAACATTTGTTATAGTATAATGTAGACACTCTGTGCACTATACATGACAATTCTACCTATATTAATTTACCTAATTTGGTTTATTAAATACATATTACAATTATACATTTTTGTTATTTAAACTATAAATATCACGAAATTATGGTGTTTTTTTTCTCAAAGTGACACACCACCCGAGTAATGCTTGGTTTTTGGGCAAATTTTAACGCACCAAACTCAAAAGGTTGCCCATCATTGTCTTAAACCATCTTGCAAGCCTTACAGAGGTAGAGTAGTGTACCATCACTTGGAACCATTTAGCAAGGGTTCCCTTGTGTGGGTAGATACAAGTGGTCTCCAACATTTTCAAGCTTGAAGATATTTTTAAACTTTAAATAATTTCCATGCCTATGCCCACTTTACTATGATTGTGACTATTCAATAATGTTTTTTTTTTCTATCAAGAACCTCTTAATTATAAAATAGATAGACAAACAGAAAGATGGATAGATGGATTGATGGATGGATAGATGGATAGATGGATATATAGATCATATATAGATACATAGGTAAACATACATTCCTATGTACATAGATACATAGATAAGTCAAACAATTGAAAACATTCAAATTAATGAAATTAATTGGATATATTCAATTGTCTATATATACACACAAATACCCATGACAGCCAAAATGTCTAAAGAATCATGTTCAAAGAATCTAGTAAAATTCTTACATGGATTTGTATCTTATTGATGACCATGATACATGCATTTGGGGTAGGGACAAGAAGTGATTGTATTGGGAAATCCTAGGGAAATCTAGGGAAATCCTAGACTAGGAAATAACCTTTATTAATGCAGCTCAGCACTTCCTCTGCAATTAATATGACCTCAAGACACTGGGCAATTAAGGAAATATCTCAAGGTCACATATCAATTACATGTCAGAGGCAGAACTTGAACTCAAGTCTTCCTGAGTCTAAGACTAGCTTTCAAAGATCTATACTTCTCATATGAATATAATTCCCATGACATGTACATAAATGTGGGAATCTATATGGAAAAATGGTAATCTATATACCTCATTTGGATTTCCCTCTCCTCCCAGTTACTCAAGTCTATAACCTCAGCATCACCTTTGACTCTTTCCCTCTCACCTCATGAAAGTCAATTGGTACATCCTGTCCAAACTGCCTCCACAACATCTTCTTCAATTTGTCTTCTTTTTTTTTCATTTATATGATCATTACCTTGATAAATTCAGGACTTTGCCAACTCTTATTTATATTATTGTACTAGCCTCTCTGAACCGGTCTCACTATTTCCATTCTCTATCCTCTCTCATTCATTTTTTTAGAATGATGTCCCATGCTTAGAGTTCACTCTTCCCTCATCTTTTTTTCCTTAATTCTTGTCTTAATTTGAGGTACAACTCAAGGGCTACCTCCTCTATATTAACCTTTTTTATTTACAGCCACCAGAAATAATTCTCTCACTGCAATTTGCTTTTGATGTCATGTAACTATGTACATACTATACCCACAATATTCTAATTATGGTCATATTTACTAACATATAGAGTACTTTATGGTTTACAAATCACTTAATATCTCAGTTGATCATCACAACAACAACAAAAACCCACTTTACGAATGAGGAAACTGAGGTTGAATGACTTGCCCAAGATCATGTACCTGCTAAGAATCTGAGGCAAGATTTTAACACAGGTTATCCTGGTTCCATTTCCAATGTTCTATTATGCCACCTAGCTGCTTCTCTGGTGTAGAATATGAGCTCTTCAAGGCTAGGGACTATTTTTATTTGTTTGTTTGTTGTTTTGTTTTTGTATCCCTAAAACCTTAGCACAGTGGTTTAGCACATAGTAAGGATACAATGAATGTTGTTGATGGGAAGGTACTTAATTGAATGTGTGATATATTACATATTCAGTTTGCAGCTACTATGTATATTCACTTAGCTATTATTATTAATCTATTAAGTTACATGTTATATTATAGCCAAATACCAATCAAGATAACAACATCTTATCATTGTGGACCACTAAGGGATCTTCTGGAGAAAGCAACAATATAGGCAAAGCCTAAGACTAAGACTTGGGTTTTTTTTATCAAAAGGAGAGAGAGGATTTAAAATTTTAAAGAAAGGAAAAGAGGAAACATGAAGAATAGAGAATAATAATAATTCTAGGGCTTGATCTCATTATTGGCAATGATTTTTGTAAATCATTAAGTATTCTGCAATTGAAGAAATAGAAAAAGAATTTAAAAAGGCCTATTACTGAAGAATAATTTAATAATAAGTTGCTAATAGGAAATGCAAGTCTACTCCCTCTGTAGATGTTAGATTTGGTCAGATTTTTTAGGATATTTTCCCTTTTTTTCTCTTCATGACATACACTTTGTGGAATGGTTTGATAATTTTCTTAAATAGTGTCTATAGAACCTTCTAATATATCCCTGGGAGAGCTAGGATTAGAAATAAGAATCCCTGAGACTGTGCAGTTTTGAAAAAAAATTCTAATTCTATAGAAAAGACAATTATTGACTAATAAGTATTTTATTTTAATTGAATACTAAGAGCCTTTTTGAACTGGACCCCGACCTCATCTGTCTAGGCAACTCTTTGGGGCAACTAGGTGGCATAGTAGATAGAGTACTGGACCTGAGTTCAGGAAGATTCATTTTATAAGTTCAAATCTCTTCTCAGACACTAACTGTGTGATCTTGGGAAAGTCACGTAACCGTTGTGCCTCATTTTCATAATCTATTACATTAACTTGAGAAGGAAATAGCAAACCTCCCTGATAAGTTTTCCCAAGAAAACCCCAAATGGAATCATGAAGAGTCAGACTTGATTGAAATGATGGAACAACAAAAGGGAATTCCTAATGTGGAAAATCTCTTCACTAATGTCAATCAGCCACTGTTCTGGAATTTATCATCTTAGGGAGTTCCATGGAGGTGTTAAAAGTTCCAGTGACTTTCCTGTGTCCACATGTGCTGAGTACAACTTGAACTGAAGTCTCTTCAACCATAAAGGTCACTTGTCCACAACCCACTATCTATCCCATGCAGCCTTTAGGAAATCATGCAGTCATAGTTTTCATGGACCTGGGGTCTCCTCTATGCCACCGTGAGGCATTAGAATAGGACGTGGTTAGAAAATTTGGTAAGGACACAACTGCAAAGAGTATTACATTTATTTTACTGCCTTTAATTTAATGCTCCATTTCTTGGAAAAACATCACCATTGTCATTAATTAACATTTATTGAGTGCCCATGGGTTGCACAGCCTTAGTCCAGCCCCACTGAAACAAATCTTGGAATCAGGAGCGATGCTTTTCTTAACAGAACATGACACAAATAATCCATGGAAAACAGCTCCCCCCTTTTCCCCAAAGTTGCCCTGAAAATCAAGCAAGTAGGAAGTGAGTCCCCCCTGACCCCCTTTGGCAATGTATTAATGCTTTTAGGCCACAAGTTACTATTTAGTGCAATGGAGCATAAATTTACAAAATGGCCTCCAGTAATGTGTAAGAATTAATGTACCACTAAAAGGTAAGCAATTTACTCCCTAATCACTGCCTGGATATAGTACTGAAAGGAAGGGAGGAATGAAAGATAATATTATATTGGAAATCTTTCCCTCCAAAAAAATTCATTAATTGTATAGACTTGCATAAAGATCTTTACTACTTAAAATGTTTGATTCAGATATCTTGCTTAAAGATTTTGTTTGTGTGATGGTTTGACTACTCAGTCACATTATGAATGTAGATTTAGGCATTCAAATAAATAAGGGAACATATCATAGAATCACACACTGAAAACTGGAAGAGGCACAAAGTCCATTGAGTTTAATTTTACAGATGAGGAAAGTGAGGCACAAAAAGGTTATTTGTCTAAGATCACACAAACTTTAAAAATTTCTTTTACTCTAAGTTTAATTCTCTTTCTATTACAGCATATTGACTTTCATCAATGGGGTATAGCTCAGGACATTTGAGATCAAAGGAAGAAGTGACTTATTTAAGGTTACACAGAGGGGCAAAAGCCATTAATCAGAATCCAGGTTTTCAGAATCAAATATAGGTCACTGTTCACTACACCACTATCACCTCCTATATCTCCAACTTAGACTACATGGCAAGTGGCCAACCCACAGAGAGAATGTTCTATTGAATAGGTTATTTCACTACCAGGCTTTTATAGAGGTCCTGTGACCCTCAAAGATCTTGGTGAACTTCTTTTACGGAAAGATAAGAATCAACAAGCATTTTTAGGAGTTTATTATAGTGTAGACGTGGTGTTAGTATTGGAAACATAAATATGAGGATAAAGGAAAAATAGTCCTTGCTGTCAAGGAGTTTAAATTTCAAAGGCAGAAGTCAACACAGAAAAGTGAACCAAATAGAGGAGAGGTTCAGGAAGTAACAATGGGGAGATGGGAAATGCCACAGTGGCAAAATATGGAGAGCCAAAAGCTGGTTTGGAAGAATAAGGAAAGATGGCTGGCCTATTGGAATCCATTAAACTTCTTGAGCCTGGGAAAAACATTTGCTTGAAAACTGTATCGAAGGTAGACTGGAGAGGGGAGAATGTAGAGTTAAGGAAACCCATAAGGAGGCTATTGCAATAGCCCAAATGAGAGGTGAAGAGGGATTGAATTTGGATGGTGGTCCTGTGAGTAAAGAGATGGGGACAGAAAGAAGAAATGTGGAGGAAAAATCAACAAGGCTTGGTGACTGTTCTCATTCATTGCAAAAGCTATCATCCTATGAAATACAGGCTTTTTACTCCTGACGGCAATTTAGTTAGAAAACAGAGGCTACCTGTTACCTGATTTGGCCACGATTTTTAAAAATCATTCATAAACTTCTGAGTATGGCTCTGGTACTTATAAGTCCCTGGGAATTAAATCAGCATCAATATTGAGACATTAGGGGTCTTACTGAAAGCTCCATATCGACCTGAAGCCAATATCTTGAAATGTGACAAGCCTGGAAGCTCTCAGCAGCTATAATATCTGTCCTCACACTAATGATAGAAGAGTAAGGGAGGGGATTTTTCTTCTTCACCCTGGGATTTCTATTCAGGTTGAATTTTCTTTGTGATCATCTGTATGTCATGGTCAATAAAAAGCATATGGTAGGAGCCGCCCCTGACAATCAAAAGCTAAGCACAATGAAACCAGAAATGCTGAGAAGTCCTAGCTTAATTATTTATTTATCCTATCATCCACTTTCTTTACCCTTAGAAAAGGATTGTCATAAAGGCCTTTGAAGGGTGACAGATGAATCAATCAATATTTGAAAGCAGAGAGAGAGAATCTTCATATACTCAGTTGGTGCATGGATGTCAAATTAGGAGAATATCTATAACCTCTCTACCAAGGGAGGAATTGACTGAATAGAAGAAGCATTATGAGTCACTGTATACTGGGAAGATTGCTACATTTATAAGGGAAGAATCTGGGTTCAAATCTTGTTTCTGGTAGTAGTAGTAGTAGTAGTAGTAGTAGTAGTAGTAGTAGTAGTAGTAACTTTGCAGAAGTCATTTAAATTCTTCAGGCCTCAGTTTCCCCACCTGTAAAATTATTTCTGAGGTATCTTCTAGATGTAAACCTAGAATTGTAGGAGACTGCAGTTGAAATTGCTTGAAGGTGAAATCCAAGAGTGACTATAGATAAGAAATGTATATGAAACTAAGATCTGCCAAGAGGGAAATAATGCTCCTCAATATTTCTTCCCATTGAAATGCAAAGCAATGTGAAAGCACAGCACATCTGGATGCATCAATTCATGCTCTGATTCTATGAGCCTGATTGTTTCTCACATCCACATGCCTTCATGCAAACACAATGATGACTTCTGGTCATTTCATCTGAGTTTCTCAGCATGCCCTCTTGGCCCCTTGTGTCCAAAGTGTTTTCTGTTACTTCAGCACATCGGCAGTTGTTACATCTGGTTCATTCAGTGGCCTCTCTTGTCATCCCTCTATGTCTCACTGTCCTTAAGATTAATAAAAGAGGAAAGAACAGAGCATAGACAATGTAATGTGACACGATGCAGTAAAATCAGAAAAATAAGTCGGAGATTCTATTTCTGACCTTCCCAACAATTGCAAATATCTGAAACAAATCAAATTTCATGAAATCACTCATACTTCTAACTTAATTAATAGGTGATTCCATTGTCTTTAGATCCTTCTCTTCCCAATCCAAGCACTATTTAATTCAAGTGACAAAGAAGAGACACAGTGTGATTAGTTGAAAAATCAGCCCCAGAATGAGGAAAACTTGAGTTCAAATGTTTCCTCTGCAATTATTAATGGTGTTTCCCTTGTTAAGACAAAGCATTTGGTTCCTAAGTGATTGTAAAAATAGAATTATAAATGAGTTGCTGATCCACCTTAATGGAGTTTCCATAAAGGGATTATATTCCAGACAGATCTGAACAATAACAACAAAAAGGTAATGACTATATTTCCTGCTTTGGTTTTTCTTCCACTTCTCTTGGTTCCATTATTTGCAAGATACAAAGAGGAAGGTCCCTGGTGTGTTGGCTAGATTTCCTAGGAAGTAGTTTATGGAAGGATATTAACAAGATTCTAAAAATTGAAGATACGGTGAGATATAATGTTCATTGTTGGAAGGGGGTACCACCCTGGATGATGTTACAGTTCCATGGAAGCACTGAATGGTATTGTCATTAGGCAGGTAGGAAACATAACGCTTAGAGCACTGATCCTGGATTTAGGGAGACCTGAGTTCAAATCCAGCCTCAAAAAGTTATTACATGACTACACAGTCATTTAACTTCTGTCAGCCTTAATTTCCTCATTTGTAATATGGGGATAATTATAGCCCCTACGTACCAGGGTTGTTGTGAAGATCAAATGAGAAAATAATCATAAAGCACTTTACTTGGCATATAGTATGTATATATAAATGATGGCTATTATTATTATCATACTTCAAGGAGCTTTCTTTGGTGTGTTTATAGGTCATGTCTTTTTCCTCTGTCATTGTTTGAACCAAAAGAATATCTCAATATTAGTATATAATTTTTGAGCAGAACCAGGAGAATGTTGTACACAGTAACAATAATATATGATGATCAACTATGAATTACTTAACTATTATCAACAAAGCAAGTATCCAAGATAATCCCAAGAGTTAATGACCGAAGAAAAGGGATCTCCACCACCATAGAAGATGGAATCCAAATGGAGATTGAAGCATATCTTTCTTCACTTTATGACCTTCATGAATTTTTCTTTGCTGTAAGCAATATGTCTTGTTTCAGATAAGACAAATGTGGAAATATGTATGGTATGAAAATATGTGTACAATTTATATCATAATACTTGCCTTTCTTGTGGGGGAAGTGAACATGGATTATAAAGTGGAAGAAAATGAGCATTTAAATTTTTTGGTATGTAATCTGGAAAAAACCATAAAATTTAAAAATTTTAAGATACTTTTTAGTTATCTCAGTTCTTCCTAGCTTCAAACTAGGATCTCTGTTGTTTACATTGTTTAATTTTTGACTGACTAGTCAAAGAATCAAATAGGATCATTTGCACATAAAAGGTGATTAGGAGAATTTGAATTAAAGTGTCATTTGTCTGTTGGACTTTCTCTTAAAAAAATATCTTACAGGATAGCGTAGTTTGCTAAAGTTGGCATAAAACAAAGACTATAGCTGAAGAAGTGAAAAGTAATAAAGAAGTCATTTAGTCTAATCTGTTCAGTATACAGATTAAGAAACTGAGGCCCACTGAACTTATGTGATATGCCTAAGGACATACAATGGCTGGCTGCTCTGTAATTAAGTTTCTGTGACTCTAAATTCACCCCTCTTTCCATTATATCATGCTGATGTGCCAAGCTCCTCACTTTTTAATACCAACTCATCCCCTTCTCTCTTTTGCATTCAGGAATTATTGCTTGTACCAATGTTCCAGTAGTTCAGCATCTGGAACATGTCTCTCTTCTTTCTCCATCCTTTCCTTTTATCCTTTTCTTCTTACCCATCAATATCTCTCCCTTCCTCAAACCCTTCCATTCCTTTTTTGCAAGTATTCTTCAACAACCTTCTAAGCTATATCTAAACATCAACACCAGAGTCACAAAGGAGAATAAATTGGGAGGAACCCATTTTAAATGCATTAAGTATATAATTAATATATTCAATGTTAAAGAAAAGTTTTATTTATTCTATTTAATCTTTGGTAATGCCACAACAATGTATCATCTCCATTGAAGACTGGAGCTGGAAATGTGGGCAGGAGGATGGTTAAGAAAGAAGAGGAATGGCTTTTTTAAATGATGAGAAAAATTTTAATAAATAAACTGGTTGGACTTTGATGTTAGAAACCTATCAAAATTTGTAAGGAAGGTATATTTCTGAAGTGCTTAACAGTGACTCAAAGTAATTTTTTTCTCTAAAATGGGTTAGGTATTTTCTCTTACAATCTTGATTTCTCTCTTTGCTTTCTTTTCTCTGTTTTTATTATAGATAATGCACAGCTATTCTCCAACTTATCTTACTGAGTATCTAAATATTCCCAATTATAGAAATAAACATTAATAAGTTTTCATTGCACCTTAGTTACAGAACACCTATTGCCTTCAAAGTTTTCATGATCATTCAATACTTTCATCTCACTCTGCCTTAGGGTTCCACCATCAAAGGCACTCTCTGCCCTGACTATCTTCTCATCACATCATTCTGACCCACAGCTTCCTTTGCCACCTTCTTATATATCCAACCCTGCCACTCACTCTCTAATAGTCCTTGGAGAAATGATAAGACACATCTTTCTGCATCTTAAGTTGACCCCTTCAGAAACAGGAAACAATCCATTTCAATTGAATAGTCCCCTGGGGAGAAGGCTGTGCTAGTTTGAAGAGCCATCTCCTTGGAGGCTAGAGGCAGGGTTTCTGTCTTCTTCACAAAAAAGTGACCCACATCTCCTTATTTTTGTCACAGCACTCTTCTGACAGATCTGACCTCCTTTACGGTTAGCCTATAAGGATTACAGAGACAGTGGCAGCAAAAGTCCCACAGTAACTCAGAAGAAAGGTATCTTTTAAGTACCAGACATTATTTTTTTTTCCGCTCCCATTAAATTCAGTCCACTCTCCTTTACCTTCAGGGCTTGCCAGCATTTTCTGAGCCTCCAAATTTGTGCTATCAAACACTACTAAAATATTCCGTTTGAACGAGAAAGGAATAGGTTATCATGGATTCTCCCTATCTACTGCTGATGTCTGAAAAGGTCAATTCTAACCTAACCTAGGTGTGTGGCAGAAATATTTGGTTGGAAAAATCAAAATTTACCATTTAGATGACATTATCCTGGTATTTGGGATACATGAACACATATGAATTTATCATTTAGAAGCCACATGGCATCCCCAAGTGATGATAATTTAATACTCGGAAACAAATACAAGAAGGATTGCTATCATCTTCTTTGTTTAACTGGGCACCAATATGTTTGGCACTGCCCAGAGAAGCTGATGCCCACTGACGAAGGTTATGAATTCCTCTTCCTGTCCCTTTCATGAATAGTGGGGGGCTAGGGAGGGAGCAAGTGTAAAAATGTTAAATGACTTAGCTAAGTTCACAAGGTTAACAGCAAAGACATTTCCTTCCTTTATCTAGAAGACATTTAGCAAATCATTTCAATATCAAATAAAGGTTTCATTTCTCTCTCAGATCAAATCTCACACCTAGTAATTCCCTTCAGATGACAAATCACCTTAGGTTCTGTGTTGTGCCAAAACATTCTGAATTTTATCTGTTGTTTAATGCTGCAAGGGAAATAAGACTTTCATTAATTTCTGAGCTCTCTTATCCATGGTGATCAAAATAATATGTGAACCTTAGAACTTTAATGTCAAAATAGAATTGCTAGTGTAAAAGGGATTGGGTTTGGTCATGTTCTTTTTCAGATTTCTAATAATCTACTTATCCCATAGGAAAGTTTGTCATATGTTTCTACGGCCAATTGTACATCAATAACTCCTCAAATTCTTTCTTAGCCGCTGAATGTTTTTTAACCTCTCATGAGTCCTATATTATTGTCTGGAAGATATTTCTATTTGAATGTCTACCAATTTAAAAAAATGTGCTGGCCTTTATCTGCACTCATTATTTTACACTACAAGCTGTTGCTAGTTTCTATTTTTAACAACACATGGTGTGACTATGGACCTGTTGTTTAATTCTTCCATGCATAAAAGATACCCGTATAAAATTCTTTGATAAATCCAATCACAGACAACTTTGCTTAATAATCTTTTGATGATCCATATCAAGTCAGGCATAAACTAGACATAAACTAAAGAACCAATATTTCAGAATGGAAAGAAAGCCAGCCAGCCTTGAAAGTAGAAAAACAAGGATTCATATCCCATATATAATGCTTAATGGCTCTGTAACCCTAAACAAAACATTTAACTTCTTAAAGTCTCAGGAAAGGGGACAGCTAGGTGGCTCAGTGGATTGAGAGCCAGGCCTACAGACAGAAGGTCCGTGGTTCAAATCCAGCCTCAGACACTTCCTACCAGTGTGATATAAAGAATAGAGAAGGTACCAAGTGTCATTTGAAGAAATGATTTTCTCAATGATGGCATTAACAAAATAACAAATCTGATTCCTATCCCTTTCAAATGAGGCTAATGATGTCATTAAACCTTTCCAGGTCACAGTAGCTGCCTTTACATATGTCATAGACTTAATGTTGATTTTCATTGATGGAGATGGTTTCCATACTAAAAGTTCTCTTAAAAAGAAGGAAGGATTCAAACCCGGCCTCAGCCACTTCCCAGGTGTGTGACCCTGGGCAAGTCACTTGACCCCCATTGCCCACCCTTACCAATCTTCCACCTATGAGACAATACACGAAGTACAAGGGTTTAAAAACAAACAAACAAACAAACAAAAATTAAAAAAAAAGAAGGAAGGAAGGAAGAAACAAACAAACAAAAAAGAAACAAAGAAAGTGAAAGAAAAAGAAACAAAGAAAGAAGAAAAAGACAAAATAGCAGCAATAGCAACAGCAGCAGCAGCAACTATAGTAGTCATTGTAATTGTAGTCGTAGTAGTTGTAGTAGTAGTAGTAGTAGTAGTAGTAGTAGTAGTAGTAGTAGTAGTATTCACTTTATGCAATAATCTTATCACCTTTCCATTTTCCCCATCTTTTAACTCAGTGGGCATCAATGGATGATTTCACCAACAAGTTCTAGGCTTTCTTTCAATTTTTTTTTTCATATTCTCCCTCTTCCTCTTCTTTCGCCAACCTGGACCAACTCCCATGGACCAAATGAAATCAGCTTCTAATTAGTGTCTTTGCCTACAGGCTTTTCTTCTGTAAGTCAATTAAAAAGTCCTTATTGATCATCCTTCATATGCCTGTGCCTTTGCCCAACGCCTAAACAAACTTAAAATATAATCCAAGTTCTCCCCAAGGAGTTGGTATTCTATTTGTAGAGACGGCATACACATGGAAAATAATTAGTAAAGAAACTGGTCATGTCTTCAATATAGAAAGGTTGAGGAAATAAGCATATGATAAGGTATCAATTGACAAACATACACAATAAGTCCAAAGAGTAGAAAGAGAACAAAGTAATAGGTTTGGAAAGGTATCAAGGAAAGATTCACTTGAGTTGGGCTCATCAGAGAAAAGAGCATCTCAAAATTGCCATCTATTTCATCTCATAGTAGAGGGGAACAAATAAGCATCTTGGAATATGTCCAAGGAGTAAACATCAACCATGATCATAGGCATCCTTTTATATTTTTTGATTAGCACCAAACTTAGAAATTTCTAGACTCAAGGAGCCAATTTTTTTTCTAATTCTACTCATTGCTTTTAAATATGCCCTTGGGTTCAAGAATAACACATCTGATCTATCTTCACCATAACAACTTTTCAAGTAATTGCAAACAGATAACTTAGGATAATAGATTAAAGTGAACATAAAGGTCAAAAAGCAAACCCAAACCTCTATTTTTCAGTTACAAAAACTAAGATACAGAGAGTGTAAGTGACATATACAGTCATACATCTGAGCCTGGATGTTGCTACTACCCATGGGTCTAAGAAGCCTGATTTGATTCTACCATGTGCTTTAAAATTCTCCTTCAACATCTTTTGTTTGAACCTTTAGATTCAAGTGTTTGGGAGATTCCTCCTTACTTCCTTCTGGACTCATATTCCATTATAAACACATTCAAATTCCATGGATGTTGGTAGCCTCAGACTACATAGTTCAGGAAGTCTAGAAATTCGTCTCTAGCATGTACACAGGGTTCTGTCCTGGGATCTCTTCTCTTCTCCCTCTACACTTCCTCACTTGATGACCTCATCAGCTCCCATAGATTAGATTATTATGTCTATGCTGATGACTCTCAAATCTACTTTTACTGCCCAAACCACTCCAACCTCTTATCTCCAAATGCCCTTCATACATCTGTAATAGGATGTTCAATAGATATCTTAAACTCAACAAGTCCAGAAGAAAATTCATTATCTTTCTCCCTAACACCTTTCCTCCTCCTAACTTTTCTGTTACTGTGCAAGATAACATTATCTTTCCAGTCCTCCAGGCTCATGACCTGAATGTTCTCCTGAACTCCTCTTTACCTGTTACTCTTCCTTGATTCCTATATTCAATCCATCAAGAAGGTCTTTTGCTTTCATCTTTGAAACACCTCTTCAATATGTCCCTCCTTCTGTTCTCTGATATAGGAACCACTCTGATATAGGCCCCCATACCCTAATTCTTGGACTATTGTAACACTCTGCCCTACTCCAATCCAACCTCTACTGAGTCATTAAAGTGATTTTCCTAAGGTACAAATCTGACCATGTCATTCCGCTATTTACTAAATTCCAGTGGCTCTCTTTCACTCCTGGGATCAAAAACAAATCCTGTTTGGCAATCAAAGCCCTTGATAACCTAGCCCTTTCCCCTCAGCTTTCACACCTTTCCAGAATTCTTATACCTTCTTTCCTGCCACATCTCTTCAGGGAAGTGACACTAACCTTCTTGTTGTTCCACAAACAAAGGCACTCCATATCTTGGCGTTAGGCATTTTCACTGGCTGCCCCCATGCCCAGAATGTTCTCCTTTCTTGTCTACTTATTTCTCTGACTTTCTTTAATTGCCAACCAAAATCCCATCTGCTAGAGAAAACCTTTCTTAACCACTCTTAATTCTAGTAGCTTCCCTTGGTTAATTATTTCCAATTTATTATGCGTATAGATGGTACATTTTGTTTGGGTGTTGTCTGCCCCATTATTTCATAAGCTCCTTCAGGGAAAGAATTGTCTTTTCCCCTTTCTATATCCCAATTGCTTATCATGGTTCCTGGTATATATTGGTTATTCCCTGGAAGACTTTAAGAATGATTCCAGGGGGCAGCTATGTAGCTCAGTTGATTGAGAACCAGGCATGGAGATAGAAAGTCATGGCTTCAAATTTGGCCTCAGACACTTCAGAGCTGTGGTACCTTAAGCAAGTCATTTAACCTCCACTCTTCTACCTTGGAATGAATACACAGTATCAAATCTAAAATGGAAAGTAAGAATTTTCTTAATGATGCCATTTCTATCCTTTTCCACTGCGTTTTTCTGTCTTGTATTTGGAAATACCCAAGGTACCATCACATTAGATGCCTCCTCATGCCTCATGTTTAATTTTCAACGTATAGCAAGACTGTCACTCTAGTAACAATGTCATTGCCAGCCAATATTACCTATTAAATAAGTAGATAACCAACAGAAACCTCCACTCTCACCCTCACCCCTTATATCCCTTATAGCTGTGTTGATGAAGGCATGGCATATGTGCCCAGGCTTCTCCGTTTGCCCTCTCTACCATACCTGAGAACAATTTTTACATGCCCCACCTCTCTGCCCAGCAACCCAATGCAAACACTTCCTCCCTCCCCTGTTTTGGGTAATGCAGGGGGCTCAGGCAGATTGAAGGGGCATTTTGAGCATTTGATGTCTAAAAGGTTCATCAATGCTGCCTTAGATTATGTCAAAAACCTGGAGAATGTGGTAGTAAGAGTTTCTGTTACCAAAGTTATGCCAGCATAAGATTAGCATGCCAACACAAAACTGACATCCATTTGTTTATAAGAAGCACTTGTATTCAGAAAGCAATAATGCAAAACATCATTTTAAAGACATAATGTCTTTTGAAGTGGATAGATCTGGAACAAAGCTTTTCCACGTCGAAATACTGTTTGCCTATTTCTTTATCATTTAATTTATTAACAATAATTATTTCTAAATGTTCGGTCATTCTGTCAGTTTCAGTCTCCTGGAAATACTCAATGGAAAGTGATAATACATACTATCTGAAATGCCCATCAGCCACCAGCCTTGAACGCAAAGGCCTCTGGCTGTTGCAGACTTAATGGTCATGCAGAAGCTCGTTGTGTGGGTCTGAAAAGAAATCGTGATGATGAGGTGCCTGCCACTTCTAATATTGTCTCTGATTTGGAAGTCGGGCAGCCAGGAAGATCTGATGGGACACTCGCAGGAAACTGAGAAATGGTGAGTCCCCTGGACATCATAGGCATATTTTCCTTTGGTCTAGATCTTCAAAGCTGCAATGTAGGGACAGCTAATGGCCTGTGAGTCAGTCAATTATAGCAATGGATGCCTTTTAGACATGATTACCCCCAGGACACTAGAAATTACCCAACTTAGACACAGGAAAACTACCTTCACATTTACATTGTTCCTTAGGGTTTGTAAAATACTTTCCTCATTCATAACCCTGTGGGTAGATAATAAGGTAATGAGAGGGAGCATGACAGCGTGCTGTAGGGGCCAGAATACTCTACTTGGGCATGGGAAGACCTGAGCTGGAATCTGAGCTCTGATGTTTGCTAACTGCTTGACCTTTGGTCAAATCAGTCTCTGACATTCAGCATCTCATCTATACAACAGGAATGATCACAACTCTAGCCCTCGCATCACACCACTTTGTGAGGCTCAGTCAAGATAACGTAAGCAAAGCACTCTATGAAAATTAAAGTGATTCATGATGATTTGTTATTTAATTTTGTCTTAGGGTAAGTATTATTCAGGTCAATGGAGGAAAGTCTGTGCAAAGACATAGAGAAGGGACATTGAAAGTTGTGTGTGTATAAGTCATATGCAAGAAATAGGGAGCAGGCCAGTTGGGTCAAAGCAAAGATCATCTCACTAGCATGTTTCACATTTGGCAGATGAGGAAATGGAAAGTTGAAGAACTAATGAGTAGCTAAAGTTGGATTCAAACTCAGATGCTAGTTATAAGTGCAGGACTAGGTGTAATCCATCACACTGCTGGCTTCTCAACATAGACATTTGAAATCACCATCATTGCTTCCTACATTTCCGATCGTTCCTTTCAAATTCTCTGATTTTATTCACATGGGAAATTCCCAATAATAAAACACTTTCTACTATTGTCAATTGGCACATTTTTTTTCCACTTCACAGTCTTAGAGTGCTACCACAGGAACTAAGGGTTAAATGACGTTGTTTATGGTCCCACAGTGGTATGTGTCAAAAATAGAACTTGCACTTGGGTCCTCTTGACTCCAAGACCAGGACTCTATGGACTCCACCGTGGTTGCCTCTAATATGCTCTCTCAGATTAAATATAAAGAAACTTAAAATAAATTTCTGTCTCTAGGACACAGAGTATGTGGAAGAGGTGGAGGTAAGATACACTTCACTTGAGCCTGAAGGCATCTTCTAGAAATGTTGTGTGTAAATCCAAGTTTATAAGACAGAATGTCTTAAGTGCCCTAGGATAGTTTGTTATTTAAGAGACTCCATGATGAGCTTTTCTGTGAAGGAAACAATTGCTTTGGAACGTGATTAATCACCACATAATTTATTTTCTTAGTAAATGATTTATGGGGTAGCTAGGTGGCACAGTGAATAGAAAACTGACCTGGAGTCATGAAGATTCATCTTCCTAAGTTCGATTCTAGCCTCCACATTAATTAGCTGTGTGACACCGGGCAAGTCACTTAACTCTATTTGCCTCAGTTTCCTCACTTGGAAAATGAGCTGGAATAGAAATGGCAAACTACTCTAGCATCTATGCCAAGAAAATGCCAAATGTGGTCACAAAGAATCAGACATGATTGAAAAACTAGATTTATCTATATGTTAGGAATGTTTAAAATGGCGTACACCTGGGCTCTGTAACACCCTCATTCTTCCCTTCTTTTGTACTATCTTACTGATGCTTTATAGTCACTTCTTTATACAAATGTCAAAGAACTTGGATTCCAATTCTACTTCTGATAATTTATTACTCATATGCCTTGATGATCACTTAATATTCCTATGCCTTAGATTGCTCATTTGTAAATGAGTTTTGGTTTTGATGGCTTCTTAGATCTCTTTCAACTCTCTGTCTATGAACCTGAATTGCATCCCTCCAGGAGAATGCTTTAGTCCCCAAGGGCAGGAGCTGCTTCATTTGTATATTTGAATCCCCAGAACTTAGCACAATATTTATGTGTAGCAAAATGAATTAAATGGTTGAATATCAGAATAACCCATATTGCATATGATGTTGAGAGAGATGCATGTCTAAAATATCTTTCACTATGACCTTGAAATTCCAGATTTGTTTCCAGTCTCAACTCCAGCACAGATTAATACCTTTCCTGTTCTCCCTGGCTACTTGTGTCTCCCTCCCAGGATTACTTTATATTTTTGTATATTCCTGTCATCCTTTCTATTGAAACAGTAGCTTCTTACGAACAGGGATTGTTTCATTTGTGTTTTTTTGTTGTTGTTTCCAGCTGAAGAACTGTCCTCAATAAACATTTATTAACCACCTACTACGTGTCAGTCACTGTGCTAAGCACAGGACAGAGAAAGAAAAGGCAGAAAACAGTCCCTGCTCTCGAGGAGCTTATGGTAGAATAATGATGACAACATACCCACAACCATGTGCAAAAGGATATATAGAGGGTCAATTGGAGACAGTCTAAGAGGGAATACTCTAAAATTAAGAAAGACCGAGGAAGACTTGATGCTGAAGACTTGGTTGAAAATTGAAGGAAGCCAGGGAAGCAAAGAGAGTTCAAGGCATGGGGGAGAACCAGTGAAAATGCTGTTTGAGGGGCATCCAGGCCTGTGTCACTGGATCCCAGAGTACATGAAGGGCATAAAGGATAAAGGTACGAAGAGGGAGATTATATGGGACTTTAAAAGCCAAACATTGGATTTGTATTTGATATTGAAGGCAATAGGGACCAACAGAGTTTGTTGCCTCAGGGAACGGCATGGTCAGACCTGCCCTTTAGCAGGATACATTTGACAGCTCAGGAAAGAATGAATTGGAGTGAGGAGAGACTCCATGGGAGGCCAACCATCAGGTGTATTGTGGCCATCCAGATAAGAGGCGATGAGGGACTATATTAAGGTGATGGCAGAGTCCAAAGAGAGAAGGGAGAATTTAAAAGAAATTCTAGCATATAGTAGCTGCTTAACAAATGTACACTGCTTATCAAATACCATCCCTTTAAATCCTTGATTACAAAAACTTTTCTTTTTGTCATTGTGTCCCTAAAATTACTACAGTGTCTAGCAGGTACTAGTTAATAATAAAAATATTTGTTAAAATAAGATGGGATTGTTTGTTGTCTCCCCCAGTAGCATGCAAACTCCTTGAAGACAAGAATTTGAAATTCTGGGGTATTCCCAGTACCTAGCGATGTTTCTAGAGTACTATAAGCACTTAATAAATGCATACTGATTCATTGATATAATCCCTATTTTATACGTGAGAAACCTGAGAGTCAGAGAAGCCAGGTGATTTGATTAAGGAATCATAGTAGCTGTTAATGTCAAGCTTTGAACTCACATCTCTCCTGAGCCCAAGTCCAAAAGCCTGTGTTAAATCTTACCAAAAATGACTTCTTTTCTTGGAATATGTAATAAAAATGTATTTGTTCTGCTCTGAGAAAAATCAGAAAGAGAAGAAAGGTTAGAGTTTCCCATCCTAAGTCACCTTTATCAGGTTATTAAAAATTAAAGACTCCATTTCTAGTCTGTAAGTTTCATACTTCTCAAAAATTACTACTGCCGCTCTATTACCTAGGGTTCCTTGGTTTGAGAGGCATGTCCAAGCCTTGGAGAATGTCAGGCAGACGAAAGCTTAGGGGGATCTGGGGAACTTCAGCTAAACTTCCTAGGAAAATTAATATCAACAATCACTCCACCTACTCAATAACGTACTTGGTATGAGCCAATGTCAAGGAAAAAGACGTGGTATTGAAAGAAGGGAGGAAAGATATGCCAAAATAAGATTGGCTTCTAAGGAGGAGACAAAAGGATTTGACAGCAGGGGAGTGGGGGAAAGCAAAGAAAAATAAGCCAAACAAAAATTTACTATTTATAAAAAAGAAAAAATATAGCAACTTAGACATCATGTATAACCTCATCTCAGCTGCATATTAATACCAAATGGAAGTAAGCAACATTTAAATCTGCTTTATAAACCCAACAATAGAAACTCACGTTGCCTACAATATGTCCTGAGATGGAAAGAATCACTTTGATCTCTGTTAAGAAAGGGAAAGCTTCAATTACAGAGTCTACAACTAGTTAAGGGCTTGAATGCTGTCCAAGTTAGAAGATACTTCCAAAGGCTCAAGGCCCTTAAGAGCTTTCCTTAGCTGAAGATTTATGTGCCTAAGCATTCAACTCTAGGTTAATCTCTTTCTGTGCCCATTCTGGAATATTCTATATACCTCTGCTCTCATAGGAAAGAAACATGGCATAAAAGAATGCTCCACAGTCAGTAGAACTGAGTCCGAATTTTGCTTCTGATGTTTACTACTGATGTAATCTTGGTCATCTTTTATCTTCTCTATGTCTCAACTGTAAAATTTAGGAAATGAACTCTGATCACTCAGATCTCTTGCAGCTCTTAGGCTGTGATCTTATGGGAAATATGCCTTAACCATAGGATTTAAAAGAAGATGGATCTTTAAAGATCATCAGGCCCAGTCCTTCTCCTTCCATAGCTGAGAAAATCCTGATTCCAACCCAGCCTTCATGGTAATTTCTGGATAGCTCTAGTGCTGTCTAATGGCTGTCCTTTCCTTCCCACCCCCAACAGATCTTTTCTAGTTCTGAAACTGTAATCAAATCAGTACAACCATGATTAGTGTTGTAGAGTCTATGAATCTACTCCATTAAAGTTTTACTCACCATCCTTCTTACCTTCCAAACCTCCCCAGCCATGATTCAAACTTCTGTGTGTTTTGGTCCTGAGGATAGGTATCATCTTGACTTTTATATTTCTATTCTCAGCACTTATTATAGTGTTTAGAACATAGGAAGCATTTTTAAAATGCTTTTACACTCTTGTGATTCTTTCAATGATCATTTTCTTGTGGACCAAATTTCTCTGGGACTGTTTAGAGAACCCTGGCTTGACTAGAAAGCCAGACAGTCTTTATGTCCCAGTGCCTAGCATATTATTTTGTACACAGTCATATGTTCTTCTTGGATTGGGTTGTAAAAGCCAGACAGATAATACTTCCTTTTTTTAAAACCCTTTTCTTCCATCTTGGAATTGATATTAAGTAATAGCTCCAAGGCAGAAGAGCTGTAAGGGCTAGGCAGTTGGGGTTAAATGTCTTGGTCTGTGTCACAAAGCTAAGAATTGTCTTAAACTAGATTCAAACCCAGGGCCTCTTTCTCTAGGCTTGACACTCGAACCATTGAGCCACCTAGCTGTCCCAGAGAATACTTCTTTAAGAGGAAAATTCAGTCTAATTAACATCTAACCAATGAGCCATGCTGTTAACATATCTGTACATGGAGAACTACGATATTCCTTTGAAATACTTTAAAGTCCTTATAAGTCTTATTACTAATTTTTTGAGGCATAGCATGAGAATAGTGGAATAAATCAGATTTCTTAGTAGGAACTCAGAAGTAGAGGCCTTTTGGGAAAGTGAAAACAAAAAAATTCCTCTCAGTGGAATGTAAGTATATGTAGTAAGTAGAAATTCTGGGCAGATAAGCCAGAAAAGGTCAACAAGGCCAAGGACAAATTCATCATCCAGACACCAAAGGCCCAGTTGTCACAACCATCCCCATGTAAAATCATTGATAACATCTCCATCCACAGAAATAGGTGATTTGGAATGACAGCCCAGGAGCATGAGGGTAAATTCAGCCTTCCCTCTGAGGAGGGAAAATCCAGCTAGGAGTCAATTATCATCTATCTTAGCATCAATCTTCTACTCATCTCCTTTCAAATATCAGACATTGACCATAAACACACTCTGGTAACTTGGCCAGAGGCAGAAAATGTCTCTTTTCATTTTCTTTCTATATTAAAAAAAATAAAAAAACTCCCTTCTCCCCTCTGCAAAACATATAATATATCTATTTCATATTATATATGAAAATATGTTTATGCATATAAATATACTTATTTCATATTGTTTATAAAATATATTTTATACATATCAATATATTTATTTCATATTACATATAAACATATTTAAATGTATAAAATGTATTTATTAAATATTTATTTCCTATTATATATAGAATATATTATTATATTATGTTATGTTATGTTGTATTGTGTTGTGTTGTATTATATNATCAAATGAGATACTAGTTTTAAGTGCTTAACACAATGCCTGAGACATTGAAGGAACTTGATAAATGCTTATTTGCTTCCTTCCAAGGTCAGGGCAAATAGCTTCAAAGGCTTGTTGTTTTTAGCCATTTTAAGCTGTGTTTTACTCTCCATAATCCTATTTGGGGTTTTCATGGCCAAGATCCTGAGGTGATTTGCCATTTCCTTCTCAAGCTCATTTGGCAGATGAGGAAATTGAGGTGAACCAGGATAAGTGAGTTGCCAAGATCACACAGCTAAGCAGTGTCCAATGATGGATTTGAACTCATCTTCCTGACTTCTCACCCCCAACATTCTATATCCACTGTCCCACCCAGCTTATAGCTTATAGCTAGCTAGCTAACTAGATAGATAAATAGATAGATAGATAGATAGATAGATAGATAGATAGATAGATAGATAGATAGATGGATAGATTAGAGAGAGAAAGAGAGAGAGAGATGGGGAGGGAGGGAGGGAGAGAGAGAGAGAAAAGGAGGGAGAGAGATTTTTTGAGGGAGGGAAATGGAAGATTCACTAAGACATTGAGGGATTTGTGATTTGTCATTGTAGGGAATTACCCACACTGTTCAAATCATAAAGTCTTGAAGTATTGAAGAAATAATTCCTTGCTACATTCTGCGGCTCCATCAGGAAAAAATACATAATGCATCCCTTGTATGCATCTGTAAGGTGATGTTGTTAACTCACTACAAAATCCTCCTTCTGACACATAAAGCCGACTACAATCTGGCTCCTGAATACCTTTTCAACCTTATTTAGCATCCTTCCCCTTCATGCAATCATTGGCCTAGCCAAAGTGGTCTTGTTGTCATTAATCATATAGGACATGCCAATTCCTGCCTCAGCGTCAACATAGCCTTGCCCCCTACACCAATATACTTGCTACTTACCTCTACCAATTGAGTATACTGATTAATGTTTTATGATCAGCTACTCAAGACAGAAAAAAGTACATAGAATATTTTTCAGCTTAATCAGTATTATTAATATTTTCTCCATCACTTTCTTAGGTCTAGATAATTAACCAAAAAAAATCATGCTCTGACTTGTAGCATTCACTAATTTTTGGATTGTAAATTCTCATACCAAAAATTTACATCTGGTTCTTTCCTTCATTTTTGAAGGGGCTCTATTGTACCTTCTCTACCTATTAGAAATAGTGGTTTCCTTTGGAGCATTGCTCAGGTGCCATCTCCTACAGCAAGCTGTCTTCCCTGATCCTCCCCCTTGCACTGCCACATATTTTTGGCTCTATCACACTTATTTTGTGTTTTTTTGATATATACTTTCTATTTACTTTTTCTGAGCACATGCCATGTCTCCCTGGTACAAAATAACCTCCTTGAAGACAGGGATTATTTTGGTTTTGTCTTTGTATCCCCACTGCCTAGCACATAACAGGAAATCAATAAATGTTTTACTGAATCTTTTTGTTGAAGCCAACAGTGCTATGAACTGATCAATATGGCCACCTCTTCCATAGGGCAGATCACAATCCCTTCAAACCTTTCTCATTCAGTGGGATTCCTTTCTGTGTCATTCACAGAATCACAGACTTGGAAAGAAGGAAGTACCTCAATGGCTATCTACTCACTCTATGAAAGAAATTCCCACAATAGAACATCCAACAAGTGGGTGCCCCATCTTTGCTTGACAACCTCTAAGGAAAAGTTATCTATCATCTATGAGGGCATTTCCCAAATCTTCCCTATCAAATATCCTATCTACTTTCCTCTGGCATGTTTAATATTTCTGAGCTAACAATAGACCATGGGGATGTCCATCTATTATACTTTTCTTGATACATAGACAGCCCACTTGTTATTATCATAAAAAGGAATTATTGAGTCCCCAATTGAGATCATGGTATTGAGTGAAGCTTTCATCTTATTGTTGAATATTTGAGGGGATGTGACAAGTGATTTAGCTATTCAGAGATTCATTCCTTTTAAAGATTCACTCCATTGGATATTCAGCAAACACTAGATTTTTCAAAGAGTGGTAGACTTCAGAGGTAAGTTTGAGGACTTGCATTAAAACTTAAGAACGGATTTTCTAGAACTTTGACAGTATTGATCCATGGGAATAAAAGTATGTTCCCAATTCCTTACTATCCCTATTGGCCTCCATTTCTCCCAAAACAATAATATCATCTCTATAAATGTGTATAAAGGGATTTTTGGTTTGTTTTGTCTGTGTGGGTGGTTTTGTTGTATTTTTTAACTTAATGATCTTAATGATTTCAAGAAATTATTCAGGAAACCTGAGGGCTGCTAGGACCAAGACTTCAACCCCCATTGGGATACTACCTCAGTTTCAACACTCAACATCCAATTGGAAACTCTTCCCTTCTCCAGGGGGTTCCAGGGTGTCACAAAGCCTGGATGTGTTAGAAGCTGAACCCTTCTTGTCCTGTCTATGAGGCCCCCTCTCTATCTTACACCACAATGTCCGATTGTTAAAGTTATTTTCTGACAAAATATTTCTCTTATTGATTGATGTGTTTTCATTCTGGTCTAGCTCTAAGAGTCTGTGATTCCATGATCCATTGAAATAATGTTTAATAGGAGCAGGTAGGTGGCTCATTGCATATATAGCCAGACCTGGAGTTGGGAGGATGTAGGCTCAAATCTGACCTCAGACATTTCCTGTGAGATCCTGAGCTAGTCATTTAACCCCAGTTGCCTAGTCCTTGCTGCTCTTCTACTTTGGAACCAATATTTAATATTGATTTTAATACATAAGGTAAAAGTTTCCTAAAATAATAATAATACATAACATAGCGACATAATTCTTTGGGAAGAAACTAAACACTATGTGGATAGAAAGCAAAACCTGGAATCAGGATAACTTTAGTTCAAATCCTGCCTCAGACTCTGGGCAAATGCCTTAACCTCTCAGCCTCAATTTCCTCTACTTTAAAATAGGTATAATAATGGAACCTGGTTCACAGAGATCTTGTGAGCATCAAGTGAGGCAACATATTTAAAGTACTTTGCAAACTCCATTTGATTGATGGGCAATCTATATAACTTGTACAGTTCTTATAGGATGGGGTAGAGAATAAAATAAATAACGAAAAGAATGTAACCTCTTATATGTCCTCAGAAGACCTAGGTTCAAATACCAGCCCTGCTGTTAACTATGAACTTAGGCAACTCATTCCCTCCTCTGTGGATCTCAGTTGCTCCACTTGTAAATCTAAATGACCTCTAAAGTTTCTTTCTATACTCTGACTCTGAATCAATGATCCTGCATTTCACAAACCATTTCCTTCTTTATTCCACAAAGACAATTGAAAACATAATTCCCAAAATCTCTTTACTCTCACAGTTAGACCTTGTATTGATTTGGCTTAAGTCAAACTCCAAAACCAGAGGCATATCATTCTCTAAAAATGGCCCAATTCCATCTCCTCTGGCATAGAGACCTAGACTAAGACAAAACCTCAGAGCTTACGCAATCCAACTTCATCACTGGACTGATGAGAAAACTGAAGCCTAGAGAAACAAATCGACTTTCCCCACAGGTTATCCAGGTGGTAAGAGACTGAGGTGGGAGTCAGCAGACATCCTCTGGCCCTACTATGTTCAGCACTCTTTGCATGGTGGTTAAGGTTGGAAAGTCACATGTGTAGTGATTGCAAACTCTTGGTGATGGTCTTGAACAACAAGGCACAGTTTCAGGCACAGTAGATTCAGAATTTCCCTAGAAATCAGGTGGACAGTCCCTGATGTGAACTATGACTTACATTGGTCTCTTCACTACCTCTGGGTCACCCTTTGCCCATTTGCAGGAATAAGGTAAGTGAGTGTTCACTAAGAAGCTAGGAGGATAAGTAGGAAAAGTCCTAGAAGAACCTTTAAAGCATGGTAAACATCTAGAAACCCAAAGGATGACCATTGCCCAGAAAGGCCAGAGATGCTAGTGGGCTGCTATGAACACAGACTAATTATTCTTCTCACATATTAACATTTATAAGCACTGGGAGTCCTTCCCTGGCATCTATAATATCACTACATAAACCATTTTCAATCATTTTTCTTATAACATTCAAAGAGTGCACATGCTATGGGGAGGAGAAAGGAACCCACACTTACATTCAAGTCTCTTCTCTTCCCCATAGGTAAAAATTATCTAATTCAATTCAACCAACATTTACTAAGTACCTATTCCACTTGGTATATACTAAGTGCTTAATAAATGCTTGTTGCTTAGTTGATTACTATGTGCCAAGCTCTGAACTTGATGCTGCAATACAAAATCTAAAATGATAAAAGCCCCTGCTCTCAGAGAGCTTACTCTCTGATGGAGGAGAGACAACATGCACACAGAAAGGTACAAATGAAATAAACAGAAAACAATTCAAAGTCATTTCAAAAATAAAATTTCTACTAAGATTCATCAATCACATGCATGCATGACTAAAATTCTTTAAGGGAAATCCACACAAGGATTGACATAATCAAATTTTCAAGTAGTTAGCTTCATTTATTGATTGGTTCTAGCTAGGTGGAACAGAGGACAGAGTTTTGGATTGGAAGTCAAGAAAACACAAGTTCAAATTCTCCATTTGGTTCACAGCTATGTCATTCAACCTCTGTTTGCCTCCATTTCTTCATAGGTAAAATGCTATTAATAACATCACCTTCCTCAGGATCTTAGCAAGGGTTAACTGAGATAATATGGAACGATCTTTACGAGCTGTAAAGTATTATATATGTTTAGCACTTATTGTTATTATTGTAGTTATTGTTATTATTATTCCCCACAAAGGTGGAGATCACAGCATCAATGCCTGCCCATTCTGGCCAATACTGTCTATTTCCTTGCCTAAATTTACCAAAAGGGAACCATATATTTTGCTGAGAGCTTTGACCGTTTTCTCCTAGCAAGGTGAGGATACTAGGAGGACACATCCATCAGCTAACTCATTTCCCTTGCTGTCCATGAATGACAAGTCCCTCATTTTTATTTCCTCCTCCATCTTCTAGATTGGCAGTGTGATACAGAGGAGGGAGGGATAACAAAAGTCCTAGGTTTGAAACCTGACTCTTCTACTTGTTACATGAATTTAGGGAATTCCTTTAATGTTTGTAGGACTCGGTTTCCATATCTATAAAACAGATGGATTAGATTAGAATTCTGAGATCCTTTCCAAATCCATCTCTAAATAAGAAATGTCATCCTTTATGCTACTTCTCTCCTTCATGATTCTTTATTTTTACTCATTTTGACCTGCCACATGCCCTCCCTCTACCTTGCCCTCCAGGTAAAAGAATTCTCCATTTTTTCAATACATTTATCATTTCCACTAAAAGTATTTGAGCATTAAGAATAGGCAAAATTCTGGTGTTCTGAATATCTAAATGCTAACTCAGAAGGTGGGAAAGTAAAACTACTTTTTGCCTAAAGTTAGCAGTTCAGTATTTCAAGAGGTCCAATAATTCCCCTGAGACAATCTCAGCCAATCATTTCATGGATGGTCTTCATATTTTTCTGCTCCCTCAAATTATTATTTGTAGTAGCTAATCTTAGGATTGACTTTCTCTAAATTTAGAAGAAGAAGGGAAAGAAAGGGAATACCAATGCATTAAATGCCTACTAATTATCAGACACTGAGCAATCATCACATCACAAACTTAGGACTTGAAGGAAAAAGAAAGACCACTCAGTTTCTGTCTCTCATTCACAGATGAGTAAACTGAGGTTCAAAAAGGGTGATGCTCAAGTATACACAATAGGTCTGGTATTCTCTTATTGATCCATGCACAAAGTCCACAAAGTAATTCTAGCTTGGTAAGAACTGCTAGAGCTTTTGTTACATTAGCCCAGCCTTTGAGACTGCAGGGCCATCTTTATACTGCAAGGAAATATCAAAGTGCAACTCTAGCAGAAGACAATAATTAATAAAAACTCTTTAAAAAAGATCTAGCCAGTGGGTAGCCAGATAGCTCAATGGATTGAGAGCCAGGATTAGAGATTGGATGTCTTGGGTTCAAATTTGGCCCCAGACACTTCCAAGCTGTGTGACCCTGGGCAAGTCACTTATCCCCCACTGCCTTACCCTTACCATTCTTCAACCTTAGAATCAATACACGTATTGATTCTAAGGCAGAAGGTAAGGCTATAAAAAAAATCTAGCCAAAGGAACACATAACTAGGGAGCACATGTATGTATGTAGACATGTGCTTTTGTGTATGTGGGTGTGAAAAATATTTCTTTGTGATCTCATTAATTCAGTAAACTCTCAACATGGAGTTGATGTTGTTACTCTATTGATCAACAATAACAAACATTTATTAATCACCTCCTAGGTGACAAGCACTGACTGAACAACTTCTCTTTAAGTTATACTTTTAGAGAGTCCCCTTGGACCCTGGGAGATAGTTAGCATAGAAAGTTGTGTCAGAGGTAGGACTTGAATTCCGGATTCCTAAACTCCAGGAAGAGGTCAACTCTTCCTGACTTTAAGGCCAGTCCTCCATAAACTGTTTCACCCTTCATCTCCCAGATACAGGAGAGAAGGAGAAATCTGGTGCCCTTCTATAAAAGGAACGAGTTGCTTTATGGGAATTTCATGTTGTATAGGGGGGAAATGATTTAAGAGGCATTCTCTTATTTATTCTCCCTTTACATTATTAAGACACATGATCCATAGGACACTTCCATTCTTTATTTTCATGCTAAAATCATCTGACATTTTAAATATAAACCAAACTGATGAACATCCTTCCGTTACTACAGGAGCTGAAAACAGGTAGGCTGGCTCATGCAGCAACGCCTTTAAACACTCCCACACTTCACCAGTTACTAATTTTCCAACTCAGTACCTAGAGATGACATTTTGATAAATTTGCAAAGACCTTCCTCAACCATTTATTGGACCATTATATGGAGTGATACACCTACAGTAAGGCTGCCTTCACCCAAATGAACTTTATACCATTTTTAGTAGATAGAAGGATGGATGGACTTGGGGTCGAGAAGACATAGCCCCAAATCCTGCCACAGACACTCCTCGTGTGACCTTATGAAAGATGATTAATGTCTCTGAGCTTCCATTCCTCTGGCTGTAAAAGGAAGACAATAATTACCGCACAGAGTAGTGGAGAGAATAAGTACGTAATATACTGAAAGCACTGTGTACACCTTCATTTCCTATCTAAATGTCAGTATGTGTCCCAAACAGGTATTGCTTCATTTGACAAAAATAGGGATGGGAATGGATTTATATGGTAGAGAAGGTCTTGGGTGATGAAAGTCCTTCTACTAACACAAGTTGACTCTTCTCTGCCCCATTTTCTAAGAGCACTGAGAAGCTTTTGTGGTTTGGTCCAAGGTTCCAGAATTTATATGTCAGAGACAGGATTTGATTTCATGTCTTTCTGGCTCTGAGGTTGGATTTTTATCCATTCCACTAGCTCAGGGTCCCTTTGCTATGTAGCTAATTCATAGAAGAATTACTCAGAATTAGAATCACAGACTGGATAGAGTGCTAGGTCTAGAGTTAGAAAGACAAATTCTAATCTGGCCTCAGACACATACTATCTGTGTGATTCTGGGCAAGTCACTTTGCCCTATTTGCCTCAGTTTCCTCATCTAGAAAATAAGCCAGAGAAAGAAATGACAAATCATTCTTTGCCAAGAAAAGCCCAGATGCGATCACAGAGTGTCAGACATGACTGAAATAACTGAACAATAGCAAAGAATAATAGTTTAGTTATTCATTTACTGATGAGGTTTTAATTAATTTCTGAACTCAGAGACCCATAAAATGATCCTAGAATAAGAAACAATGGCTGTCCTACCATCTAGATAACTATCAGGTGACCTATCATTATTTTAATTAGAGGGCCAAGGACAGACACAAAATTTTTACAAATTATTCCAAAAGCATGTAATTATTAATCCTACATGTAGCTATCTCATTTCAGCAGTGACATCATGAAAAGGATCTTGACTCTGGTGTGAGAGAACCTGGGTTCGGATCCAATCTTTTTTTTTTCTTTCACAAGCAAGGACCAGTTCCTTCCATCTCTTTTCTCATTTGTAAAATTAGGAGTGCGGCTTTGTTGCATGCTAATGTTTCTTCTCGCTCAAAATTATATAGTTATTTAAAATGCTTATGGTCGACATTTTGGTGAATTTCAATAAATTTAGAAAGGGGGGGAAGTATTTTTGCCTCCTTCTAACCCCAATGTATGACACAAAATAGTATAAAGAATAATAACAATCACAACCACAACCAAAACAACAATAATATTTGCTATCACTTATATGATGCTTCCTATGTGCCAGGTACTATGCTAAATTCTTCACAAATATTATCTCATTGGATGCTTACATCAACCCTGGGAAGTGGGTGCTATTATTATTTTAATTTTTTAGTTGAGAGAATGTAGCAAACAGAGGAAAAGGGATTTGTCCAAGGTCATACATCTAGTAAGTATCTGAGGCTGCATTTGAACTCAGGTCTCCATGATTCCAGACCCTGGGCTCAATCCACTGCATCACCTAGCTGTTGATCCCATTTTATAATATGAGCAATAGCATAAGTGAGGATAAAGGTAATGATATTAGTTCAAGCAGTGGGTAAGCAGTGAGCCGAATAATGGCACTGACCCAGAAGCCATCATTGTTTGCCACATTTCAGATGATATGAAGAACAGTCCACGCAGGAAGCTTTGAAGACCTTCCTCTGTGCCTAGAATGGCAGTAATGAAGACAAACATGAAATCTGGCTTGATTCAACAGACCTAAACTCTTTGCATCATGATACAGCCTTCAATATTGAAATGAGCAAACCTGCCTTCAAGGCTTATGGTCTAAGAGGAATAAGTCACAGACATAAATAACCTTCTCATACGGTGCCTTTCCCGAGTGTCCAATTACTAGGACCTCCCTCCACCATGAAATTATTTTGTGTATCATTTCTGTATGATGTTGTGTATACTTCTTCATGTATACTTTATTTTATCAAAGATTGATTCCTAGAGAGCATGAACTATTTTGAAAGGAATTAGGTAGTATAATCAATAGAGGGCTGCGTGGAAATACTTGGATTCAAATCCTGCCAAGTCAGTGAACTTAGTGAACCTCAGTTTCCTCATCTGCAAATGGGGATAACAATAACCTCTATCTCATAGTATTGTTGTGATGATTAAATTAAAAAAATATTTCGTACACTTTGATGTGCTACAGAAATGCTAGTTCTTAAAATAATAGAGGACCATACACCTAGAAATGGAAGGGAGCCCAAAACTCATCTAGTCCAGTTCCCTTGTGTTAATGATGAGGAAACTGAGACACAAGAAGATTTCTTTTTTTGGGCGGGGAGGGGACTTGTCCAGACTCACACAGCCAGGACAGACATCTGAGGTAGGAATTTTCAACCTATCTCCTCATGCCTAAACAATCCATATTCCATATGGGACATAAAAAGGAATTAATAGAGACTTGTTTAATGAAAGAATGAACAAAAAGCTTGATCAAATAAATCATGTAAATTTACTTCCTAGTCAGGATTCAAATTCAAGACCTCTGATATCAAAATCAATTCTTTTTCCATTGTAATATGTTAACTCTCCTTTGAGAGGGGAGAAATTTCACCTGGGAAAAGGATCTTTGGGGAGAGGCTGGGGAGGAGGAGAAAGTATGACATTTTTTTTGTTCAATCACAGGCATTACCTGACGTTATCCCCACCCACATAAACAAATATATATAAACATGCCTTCCACAATGAAACCTCCATTAAGGGTAAGGAAAATAGGTTCTGAGTGGCTGCTGACAGTTTGTGCAACATTCTACATGCTTGTATCAATATCTATATGATGGAGTTTATATTGATGGCATGCCCTTGGGGTTCCATTATGGAGGCTCTCTTCCCACAAGCTTCAGAGAAGGTAGCTTCAGAGAAGGTACAGATGTCTTCTGCCTGACTCCCATTTGCCATGATGACACTTTTAATTGGTGGCTGAACTGGGCTTCCTTGGATATACTCAAGAGGCCATCTTGCCCACAAGGTCTCTACTCCCCGTCAAGATAATAAAGATGACTGAGCTATGGAGTGTTGGTGAGAATGTGCACTTCTTCCCACTAGAATGATTCATGAACACAACATATAACCTTCTCTCTTTAGGCTGGAACCACCTCCTAGTTGTGACTTCCATGCTTTAATAGAGCTTTGTGAAATTTGTCATTTTCCCATTTTTCTGGACATCTCAACGCTGGGCTATTGTATCCTGGAGCAGTTGAAGTGGAAACAGTGATGGTGAAAGACAACCACCAAGAGAGAAACCATGAGAAAGAAATGAGTCCACATGGCATTGACTGAAATTTAGTGAGGAGAGGTGAAAGATCAAATAGCTATTGAGCAGACCTGTTACAAACATCCAAACAAAGCTAGAATACCATTCTCTCAGTGCATTGTAATCATTTTCTGTAATTTTTTATTGCTCAATGTGCCTTTCCCTATGTGGGAACAAAGCTATTTGTTCAATACATGACTCATGCTTGTACTCTGGGCAACATTTATTCCTCCATCTCTTAGGAAAAAGAATTACTAGAGGCAACTAGGTGGATCAGTGGAGCGATCCAGGCCAAGAGATGGGAGATCCTGGATTCATATCTGACCACAGGCACCTCCTAGTTGTGTGATCCTAGACAAATCATCTATTCCTTATCACCTAGCCCTTAGGTCTCTTCTGCTTTAAAACCAATACTTAGTATTAGTTCTAAGACAGAAGCCAAGGGTTTTTTTTAAAAGAACTATTCCTCAGAAATCTTGAGTGAGGGAAAGGAATTTGAGTACTAAGGAGACTAGTTCCTATAATGAAGAGTATTTATCAGCATTAATCACACCTACCATATTATGATTCCTTACAGATTATGGACAATAAACTATACTATTTATCTATGGACTGAATATTCAAAGAGTTTATAGTGTCTTTAATATGTGAAGAGATGAGACTACAAAACCTCAGTTCTTGATAGTGTCCTAAAATCCCTTACACATGTTCATAGGGTCAATCTGAGAAGAGCCTGCCAATCTCCTCATGATGGAAGTCCAACATATTGGGCATAGATCTTGTTTCTGACACATGCTGGCAGTGTGGCTGTGGACAAGTCACTGGATCACTCAGTGCCTTGGGCATCTCCCTAAATTTTAAGTACCCTGCGTGATAAACAGTTTATGATGTGTGTGTTGGTGGAAGGAGCTCCTCTGACTATTAAAAGTCCCAGATTGCTCCCATCTTCATTGATTCTTTTGGCCTGCAAGATGAGGTATAGAGCACCTCCTTTGTCATTACACAATAATGTAGTTCTTGACTATAGCCCAACTCCAGCCATCCAATTGGGCTATGATAAACAGATCAATTATATCATAACAGGAATTCTCCTGACAAACTCTCTTCCTTTTGAAAATGTTTGAAGCAATCTGAGGCTTTTAACAGTCAGAGAAGTTCTTTCCACCAACACACACATCATAAACTGTCTTTAACCTAGTGTAGTTAAAGTCTTAGAGAGATGTCTAGGGCACTGAGAGATCCAGTGACTTGTCCACAGTCATAGTGCCAGCATGTGTCAGAAATAAGATTTACACCAAGGTCTTCTCAGCCTCAAAACCACTCATCTAAGTCCCTAAATTGAAAAGAAGATATCAGTGCACCTATGCATGTAATATATGTATATGTATATTTATATGCACATGGGTGTATATATGTATAAACACACATGGGGGACCTAGGTGGTGAGTGCATAGATCACTGGATCTATAGCCAGGAAGACCTGAGTTCAAATTCAGCCTCACACACTTACTACCTATGTGACCTTAGGCAAGTCCTTTAATCCTGTTTGACTCTGTTTCCTGATCTGTAAAACGAGATGATGAAGGAAATGGCAAAAATGGAGTTTATCAAGAAAACTCCAAAAAGGGTCCCGAAGAATCAGGGACAAATGAAAGAACTGAACAACCTATACATGCGCATATATGCATGGGTGGTACAGCATCTACATGAATGAATGTATATGTATAAAACATACATATATAATTTAGTTCAATTACATATCCATACACTGACATATGTATCAAAAATCTACATATAGCTATACACCTTTAGCACAGATATTGAAGTTGTGTCTTTTGGTCTTTACTACATCCACGAAGAAAAAAATATAGCTCCTAAGCAAATCTCCCTCTCCATTTCCTTTTTTCCCCACTTCTCTATAAGTCTGCAGTCTGCACCTACGGAGTCAGCAATACAGGGTTTTCCTGGGAGCTAGTAGACCTATGATCTAGTCACAAACACTATCCACTTCCCTTCTTGTTCTTAGTTCCATTCCTAAAGAAAAGTTGGGGGCTACCTAATTGTTCCACTCTCTTCAAGCAATTAATGATGACACATAATTTAATATAGTGCACCTTATAACATCCATGATTCATGGATGTTACAAACTATAGAATAGGTATCATATTACTTAGATTTTTGGGTAGAGGAGAGAAGGGTCAGGTGAAGAGTGAATTCAAATCCTGTCTCTGTCACTTTCTTAGTGGTGGGATACCGAAGAATCTATTTATCCTTTTTGAGCCTTGATTTCCTTATTTGTAAAATGAAGGGGGAAAAATACCTGTGGATCCAGTTTTACACAGTTGTTGAAAAATTCAAATGAACCCCTACAAAATTCATTTCACACAAGATAAAGCACTATCTCGATATTGTCATTGTTAATATTATTACCAAATCTGATGTCATTAATTAATATAAATTAAGAATGAAAGAAGGGAGAAATGGTAATAAGGTATGAAAAGTTGAAAAATATAATCTTAAGAAATCAATGGGATATTTTAGTTTAAATCTGTTCAATATTGATGATTTTACTTTTTTGCAGGAAGACATTTACATTGCCTGAGCAAGTGGAAAGTTCAATGCTTCTTTGGGAATGTTTGCACGTATGTATATCTATGGGGATAGAGAGACAGTTGTATATATTTATATATACATATGGAGCGAGAGTTAGATATAAATGAATAACAATCTATGCTTACCACAGCATTCATGCAGGATGTACCCCTTCCCCCCATGCCTGGTGAATACCCTGTCAATGACTTATAGGAAGAGATATGGAAGAATTGCACAGGTCGGGTGGGCAGGAATAGGTTCTGTTGAACACACCAGAACTGAACACTGGCAATGAAACAAATTGAAGGTATTTCAGACACATAAATATACACACACATATAAAATATACATATATGCACATGTATGTGTACATACATACATACATATATACATATATATAGAAAAGCATATATAACTGTGTTGTGTTACTCCATACTCAAACTCCATTAACTCCTTATCACCTCCAGGAATAAATACAAAATTCTCTTTTTTGGTATTCAAAGCATTTCATCACGTAGCTTTCTCCCATCTTCAGCATCTTCCAACACTTTACTTCCCTGTACATACTCTTCAATCCAATAACATTGGCTCCCTGGCTGTTCCATCAACAAAAAACGGATATTTTCTCCAGGTGTTGCCCATGCCTGGAATATCTCCTTCCTCCTCTCTGCCTTCTAGCTTCCTTTAAGTACCAGCTAAAATCTCATCATCAAAAGTAAGTCTTTACCCTCTCTTAATTCCAGTACCTTCCCTTGGTTAACTATTTCCTATATATAACTTGTCTTGTCCCTTCCTTTGTATCTCTAGGGCTTAGCACATAGCCTGGCATATACTAGGAGTTTAATAAATGCTTATTAACTGGCTCTCTTTTCTAAGATTCACTTTTCCCATCTGTAAAGTAGGAAGACTAATGATTTCAATCTTTAAGGATTTGGGGGAATTAATCCATAAAGCACTTATAAATGTTTTAATCATACTTCCATTGTATATATAATAATAACCGCAATGTCTATAGGTATTGATTACAACTAACAGAATGAATACATGCATGTTGTTTTTCACCCATAAATGGTTTTCTTTCTACTTTTTTAGACCGAATGCTTGTTTTGTTCTCCTGTCTGAAACGTTCCCATTTCAAAACTCAATACCATCCTAATGGCCCAGCACTGTTCTCCATGCCTATCGTTCTTGAGACTCAAGTCATGTACTTGGTATTCAGACTGCCTTGCCCCTTGAGCAAATGCTGATCTATGTATCTCAGTGACACAGACCTCAATTGTCTCAGGGCTCTTGCAAGTGAGTCACCTTACCCACCTACACCTGACAAATGAGAAAATTGTATTCTCTGTGTTCTAGTTCATCTCTCCTCCTCCAGGTGCTAGCTTGCCCATTTCTTTCCTTTCTTCCATTCACTCAAGGCACATCCTCTGAGTGATGCCTTTCTGATCATCATTATTCTAGATTTCAGGGAAATGAGCAGGTACAAATAGAAAAGCAAAACTACTTTGTGTCAGGTAGCAGTAAGACAAAAAGCAAAAGGTCTTTTTTCCTAGCCTCAATCAACCTGAATTTTTAAAGTGGCGAGCCTGGTATGGAGTGATGGGGCCATAAAGACAAAAGTGAGAAAATCTTGCCCCTAAGTAGCTAATATTTTCTCAGGGAGATTATAATACTTATTTGTTCATAGATAATTAAAAATGGGATATATGCTGGATAGGTATTGTTTGTCCTTCATTTATGAGAGGAACAATGACCTCACGGGGTGATGTCTTGACTGGTGCATGAATTGGATTTAAATACTAATACATATCACATACTAAATAAGTGAGTAGTGAGTGGGGGAGGGCATTGACGAGTGAAAATGGAAAATAAAGAAAGAATAGGAAAGTGCTCTTAAAGGGAATCTTGAGCTGAGCCTCGAAGGATACTAAGGCTTCTAGGAGATGCATGAAGAAGGAGAATATTCCAAGAATGGAAGAAAGACTACACAAAGGCAACAAAAAGGAACACGGGATGCCATGCAGGGGAAACCAGCTAGTAGTTGTTGTTTTTTCTGGCTGGAACCTAAAGTGTGTCAGGAAGAGTAATGCGTAATGAGCCTGGAGAGGTAGACTGCAATGAATTTGAGAAAGATTTTAAATGCTAAATAGGAGAATTTCTGAGAAATGGTGAGTTGGAAAGCATCTTGAGTAGGTACTGGTATGGTCAAATGTATGTTTTGAGAAAACTGTGTTGGCACCTATAAGAATGATGGATCTGAGAAAGGAGATACTGGATGAGGGAAGACCAAGGAGGATGCTATGGCAAAAGTCCAGGTGAGAGGTAATGACAACCTGAACTGGGCTGGGGTAGTTGTGGTATGGGACTCTGTAAGCTACTAAGGATGCAAAATCATTAAGACATGACAAGAATAGGGTGAGTGAAAGCAAAAGTCAAGGATGACTCCTCTGTTATGGACCCTGGTGGTTGGAAGAAGGAATGGTGGTGTCCATATCAGAAAAAAAGGAAGGTAGGTAAAGGAAGGGACAAAGAGCATGCATGGAGTTCTATTTTTGACACTTTGAGTTTGAAATGCATATCAACACCAAAGAAAAATATCAAGGAAGCAGTTGGAGATGCAAGACTGGAGCTGAAGGGTAGAGGAAAAATCTGGGACATCTCACAAGCTCAGTTAGGTGACATGTCCTTGCACATAGGTAGGTAGAGAAGTCACTTAGCCTCACAAGTCTCCGTTTCCCCATCTTTAAAATGGGGTCATTATCCTCTATGGTCTCTAAGGATGCTTCCCAGCTCCATATATGTGTTACACTACTATCTTGTTTCCAGTGCTTTCCTCTTGAAAATCAAGTTATATCATTGATGTATATACCTATACATAATGTATGTCACTTGTCTAGAAATAAGTACCTCAAGAAGAGGGTTTTTTTTTAACTTTTGTCTTCATCTCCCTACTGCCTGACACATAGTAGGTTCTGCTTTTTTGTATTTATATGTTCAGTGCTTCTTAAATAGTAAATGCTTAAATATTTTTAATTCATGGATTTATTATTGAATTGATGCATTATTTCTCCTATCACTTCAGAAGGCAATTAGATTCCATGTCCTTATGCACTCATCATATATTAATATATTTTATACTTATCTATATTGCCTACATCCTGATAAGTCTTGATGGGTCTGACACACCTTTTTTTAAAAAAACTATTACCTTCCATCT
Organism: Gracilinanus agilis; assembly: GCF_016433145.1. Lineage (NCBI taxonomy): Eukaryota > Metazoa > Chordata > Mammalia > Didelphimorphia > Didelphidae > Gracilinanus > Gracilinanus agilis. The sequence continues at coordinate 673,571,157 of NC_058132.1, read as the reverse complement.
CAGAATCAATACTGTTTTCCAAGACAGAATAATGGAAAATTCTCAGGGGTCCGCAACGTATGGCTCTCCAGCCATATCTGGCTCCACCTCCCAACTGGCCAGTCTGGGCAGAGCCCCAGGATGTGCCTCAGGGGGCCCTTCAGCCCCTGCCCCATATTCCAGCGCCTTCTGCCTCCATCCTCCTCCTTCCACAGGCGTTTATGGCTCTCACGGCCAAAAAGGTTGCAGACCGTTGGTTAATCAATGGAGATGAAGTGACTTGCCTATGGTCATACAGGTAGGAAGTATGTGAGGTCAAATTTGAACCCAAGACCTCCTTTCTCTACGCCTACCTCTCAATCCACTGAGCCTCCTTACTGCTTCCTCATGTGACCTACTTTTTTATGAACTGTAATATTCATGAAGATGGGAAATCCCAATTATTTGTGGATCAGTGTCTATGCTTTTTTATTTTTTCTTTGCTAGAACTTATAACCATTTCTTTTCTGATAACAACCGTGGGAGGTAGATAATGCAAATATTATTATATACATCTTAATTATATTTTTAAAACAAAGCAAAGAAGACATCTGTAGATTCAGTGACTTGCCCAGGACCATACCACTTCTCTAAATTGTACATCTCGCTCAACCCAATGATCCAAACCCCATACCTACTAAATAGAAGTTAGGGAAACTCAAAAATATTTGTTGTTTTCTATTTTTTAAATTGAAACTTTCTATTAGAATAGGCATTTTTAGAAGCAACGGCATTGATCTAAAGAAACAGTGATTCCTATCTGCTGGGAGGTATACTGCAGGCACCCAGAAAACCTTCCCAAATCATCCAAAGTGAATTCAGGGTCTGGCAGGGAAAGAAAGTCACCACTTGTATACAGATAAGGATGGGAAGCAGTTTGGATTTGCAGCAGGAACTAGGCTATTATTCCAGAATTGCTACTCTCAGCTAAGACATATGCATAATTCAGTAGGGATTCAGTCCAATTGTTTCATTTTGTGCAAGAGTACCTAGATTTAACAATCGAGCTTGTTTGGGGCACCGAAATAAATTGCAGTGTTGAAGACACTGAATAAATATAATGATAGCATACCTTATGCCGAATCCTCCTCCTCCTCCTTACCAACAGTTTGCCACAGGGAAAGAGCCGGAGACAGACTTTTGCAGTTCTTTCAAAGCCAGGAACTCCTACTCATCAGCCTCTATTCCTCTGGGAAAGAGACTGTTCAGACTGGGGAAGAGCACAAGCAAGGCTGAGATGCTTTAAGTGGTGCTTTTCTACCCAGAATTCAGTCCCAGGGAATTCATTGATCTACCGTTGACCATCCTTTACTGCCCTTGACCTCTGCCAACTACATACAAGTGAACAAGTTAGTATAAGTAAGTGCAAAGATTGAAGAGTTTATTCCTGACTCATCTAATAATCTCCGCACACAACCCCCCTCTTCAGACACCACCTCCTCTCCCTTCAGGCATTTGCTCAATTGCTTATTTTGATTTTCCAATGCAGTATGTGTGTATGGGATGGAGGAGAGTGGGTAGGTGGAGATTTCTCTAGCTTTCTACTACTTTTCTAGGCAGGTATCTACTCTCAGATAAACTTCCAAGACCTCCAATTATTTGGGAATCTGTGTCTATGCTTCTTTTATTCTTTTCTTTGTTAGAACTTACATTTTCCTTTCTGATAAATGATCACAATCAAATAATGGATTGAGAGCCGAAAGAGACCTTCGAGGTCATCTTGTCCAACCGTCTCATCTTACAGATGTTGAAATAAAGTCTGGAAGAACTAAAATGACTTACTCAGAGTCACACAGACAGTGAGTTAGAGAGGCTGGTTTTGAACTGAGATAATTTGACAGATCAGGAAACTGAGGTCCAGAGGAGTCAACTTAAGTTACACAGAGAAAAAGGAGCAATGCTTATTAAGCACCTACTACATGCTAGGCACTAGGCAAAGGGCTTTTAAAATATTACCTAATTTGACCTTATTAAAACTCTACAAGATATTGTTGGAGCTGAGATTTGAACCCAGATGCTCAGACACCAAATCCAGTGTTCTTTCCACTGTGCTTTCCCAGAGCTGTTTTTTTCCCCATCATGATTCAAGGTTTTCCAACTGCTTTACATATTTTATTTCATTTGAAAGGCAGCTAGGTAGCACAGTGCTGGACCTGGAGACAAAAAGACTTGAATTCAAATCTGGCCAGAGAAACTAGCACTGAGTCAAGTCCCTTATCCTCTGAGTGCTTCAGTACTCTCTTTTCACATCTGTAAAAATGGCAATAATAATAGTACCTACCTCCCAAGGCTGAGACAATATGAGATAATATTGGTAAAGCACTTTGCAAACCTTAAAGGGCTATGTATTTGTTCTTACTTTTTGTGCTCCCATTGGGGGTTTTCTTGGCAAAGAGATTAGAGCAGTTTGCCATTTCCTTCTCCAGTTCATTTTACAGATGAGGAAACTGAGGCAACCAAGGTTAAGTGACTTGCCCAGGGTCACACCACTATGAAGAGTTTGAGACTGGATTTGAACTCACAAAGATGACTTTCTGACTCCAGGCCAAACATTCTAGCCGCTGCACCACCTGGCTGTCAAAGTGTTTTATAAAAGTTAGCTATTCTTTATATTAATTATGACAATAATAATGACAGGACCTATCTCCCAAGTTTGTGTCAGGATTACATGAGGCGACATTTGTAAAATGTTTTGTAAACTTAAAGTGCCATAATACAAGCTATTAATAATTTTAAAGATGATTGTGATTGAGTTAAAATATGTATACTAATATTTGTATTACCTGCCTCCCAGGGAGGTTGTAAGTATAAAATGAGATGTTTGTAAAGTGTTTTGCATATCCTAAAGCATTATGTAAATGATGGTTATTGTTGTTGTTAGCTTCACAGCAATCCTGGGAGGTAGGCAATGCAAATATTATTATGCACATCTGAATCCCATTTCATAGATGAAGAAACTAAGGCCTATGTAGATTCAATGACTTGCCCAGGATCATACCACTTAAAAGTATCTGACGTGGATTGACTTGAAGTCTTCATGACTTCAAATCCATCACCATATCTCCTCTTCCATGCTGAGATCCAAAGCTGGAGAGCCCTTAAAGACTCTCAAGTTCAAAGTAATTTTACAGATAAGAAAATTGAACCCAAGAGAGAAAAAAAAACACCCTGGTTGTGGCCAATCAGGAGAAGGAAGAACTCTGAGTCAAATCAGGGTCTTTGGATACCAATCCAAATGCTCTTTCAATATCACCTAGCTTCATTTCCCAGCCTTCACTTCTCTAGGAAAGTCAGGCACAACCTTAATAAGAGTTACTAACTGATTTATACTACTGATTTATAATGGATTTATATAATGAGCTTAGTTGATCCTCACAATAACTCTATAAAATCATTTGTGAAAGTATTTCTCTCCCCATTTTATAAAGAGACTCAGAATAATGAATGGACTTGCTCAAGACATTCAGGCATTTCAGTACAGAATAGCAAAAGCAGATGAAATGTCCAGTTGATAGAATATTGCCAAAGAAATATAGTTTTGTCACTTTCATAGGATCAGAGATTTTAGGCTATAAGGGACATCAAAGGGAGGTAACACAAGGTCTTCGTTTTACATTTGTTGTTGTCCAAATGTTTTTAGTCATGTCCAAATTTTTGCAATCCCATTTGTTTGCTTTTTAAGCAAAGATATTGGAGTGGTTTGTCATCTCCTACTCTAGATCATTTTATATATGAGGAAACTGAGGCAAACAAGGTTAAATGACATTCCCAGGATCAGCTAGTAAGTGTCTGAGACCAGATTTGAAATCTGGAAGATGAATCTCCTAGTGCAGTGCCCAGATACCTAGTTGCTTTCATTTACATAAGGAAACTAAGGCTTTGTGGTGTAAATGTCAGAAAGAAACCTGATTCTAGGTCTCCTTGGCTCCAAATCTAGCACTTGATCCATAGTCCCATGAGATCACCATCCAACTATATACAGTACAGCCTTCCAACTATATATAGTAAAGGCTGATGCTATCAAAGCAGGCAGGATGCACTATGGGGAACTCTGAATGTATTCTTACTTCTAATACATAGTAGCTGAATGCCTCTGGAGGAGTCTCTTAGCCCTGCTGAAGCTCAGTTTCCTTAGTTGTATAATCAAGACAATGATACTTGTAATACCTACTTTATCATGCTGCTTTGAGGTTCAAATGTAATAATATAAGTTTCATATACTTTGTAAACTTTAAATAATTTTTATTTATTGGATGGATGATTAGCCTTGGAAGACTTGGGCTCTCATCTTATTCCTGACACATGCTGGCTGTGGCTCACTTAAGTCCTCCATAACCCAAGAAAATCTTTTAGAACAAAAATGCTGTTAATTTGCATGAAGAGAAGGAATTTTCACACTGGGAGGCACCTACACTGATAAAATTGTGGGACTGGATAAATAAAATAAAATCCAACTTTTCTAGGTTGTTTGGAGGTTCAGATGAGATTATCTACATAAAAAAAGTTTTACAAAAGTTAAAGTGCTATAAAAATCAAATTTTAATATTATTATTATCATTATTATTATTTTTAAAAGGAAGCCTGATGCAACGGAGATAGAATTAGTCTTAAATCTACCAGATACGGTGTTCATATTCCATCTCTGACTCATATTTGCTATGGAACCCTGGGCATATCCCTAAACCACTGGGAGTTCTAGGTAGGAAGTGTGAAACACTGCCAATAAAATTCTGGAGTGCAATAGAACTATAATGAAATGCAATTAGTAAATATTTTTAAAGTAAAATACAGTTCAATATAGATAATGTTAATTTGTAGTTTTCTAAGTCAATATGAAGCCAGCAGGGATCTGTTTCTTTTTCATTTTGACAACTAATGTTCTAGGTAGTATTCTAAGATTATAATTTGCATAGAAGTAAAAAAGCCAATAAGCAATCATGGAGCATTTATTATATGATTCCAGGCACTGTGCTAAAATCAAAGAAGGTCCCATCTTGGATTGGAGGAGGGAGTGTCCTGGCCATTGCTTTCCCAAAACCATTTCACAGGTCTAATACTAATCTTAATGGTAGGATTAGTAAAAAAAAAAGTCTTTCAGGGACTAGCTTTGACAAAAAATAAAACCAAAAAAGAATGTAATTGAGTATCAAATGACTTTATAGGAATAGATTCATCTGAAGAGTTTATCGACAATTTTAATGGCCCCTATTTATTTCCTCTGTAAACTCTCCCTTGAAACAGTTTTAAGAGATTATCATACAGTAAGTTTACTTAACCAATTTATCCTTCATAGATGATACAAAACCCAACTTGCAGTCACTTTAGCTTCTGTTGGACTCATCACATATTTTAAATTAATGGTATAAAATTGTAATGACATTCTATGAACTGACAAAAATTACATCATTTAAGTTTCTACGAAGCATCAAAAATGCATATTTCTTCAAATGTCTAAGTGGAGCAAAGGAGGAAGATAAAAACCTTGAAAAAAGCATATCTGTTTAGTCATTTTCAGTCATGTACAACTCTTCATGACCCCACTTGTGATTTTCTTGGCAGAGATACTAGAGTGATTTGCCATTTCCTTCTCCAACTCATTTTACAGATGAGGAAACTGAGGCAATCAGGGTCAAGTGACTTGCACAGGGTCACATATTTAGCAAATGTCTGAAAATGCATTTGAACTCAGGAAGACAAGTTTTTCCACCTGATGGCTCAGGGCACTATCTACAGGATGCCAAATCTCCTACACCAATTTGAGTGGCACAAGTTTTCCCTACCTCTCTATCCTGCAGAGCCTTTGGTCACATACATTCTGCAATCTTTAGGAACAAAATATTTTGTGATAAAAACAAAACTCCCAAACAAGGTCCTGAGTGAAAGTAAAAAGTGTTTCAAGGTCTTGTTTGGTGATAGGAAGGAATGGTGTTAGTAGGTTTCCTGATTGTCTTCAGCCTTCCTGAATCTCTCTCTCTCTCTCTCTCTCTCTCTCTCTCTCTCTCTCTCTCTCTCTCTCTCTCTCTCT
>NC_058132.1:673500136-673564783 GCF_016433145.1 Gracilinanus agilis | reverse complement strand
TCTCTCTCTCTCTCTCTCTCTCTCTCTCTCTCTCTCTCTCTCTCTCTCTCTCTCTCTCTGTGTGTGTGTGTGTGTGTGTGTGTGTGAATTTTAATGTAATCAGGTCTCTGTCTCAGAACAATCCATATTCAAGTGTTAGATGGCATTTTTTCTTCCCTTTCCAAGAGAAGAATGATAGACTTCTCTAAATAAGGGAGGAGGGAACTGATTACAGAATTTACAGTGCTCAAGGGTTTGAACAAGATTTGTCTTTGGACTAACAGTCCAATGCCTCCAGTAATCAACCCACAGCCACTGTAATTAGATGGAAGCTGCTCCTATCTGATTAGCAGGGATCCCCCACATGACAGCCCACTCATGGCACTTACTGGTATTATTCAACCAGGGAAGAAGGAGGCAGACATCATTCCCAATTTGGAAATGCATTAGCTAGTTATTTCCTCGCATCAGGCAAATAGTTCTCTCAAGTTATTCCCTCCTACCCTGATATCCATTCTACCCCCCACCCCATCCCCATCTCTTATACACACCTTGGTCAAATATTCTGGATTATCCTTGGGAAAAAAATAGACATTGGGTAAGACTGTCTAGAATGATTTTTTAAGGAGAAAAGGTAAAGAACTTGAGAGAATGGACATGTACTTCCCTTCCTAGTTGCATAGTTGGAGAAATAGAGGGGAGCAAAGCAACTATCCCAACCTCATCATTTAACAGATAAGAGAGCAGAGGTCCAGAATGAGTGATTTGCCCAAGGTCACACATGTGGCAAATGGTTCATGAGATCATAGGTCTAAAGCTAAAAAACACTTCTGGGGTTACTTATCTCAACCCATTCACTTTATATAGAGGGGGAAATGAGGGCAAGAGAGTGACATGAACAAGGTTACTCAATCATCAAGTAATTAATTAAGTTAAGTAATTAATTAATCATTAGTTAATTAGCCAAGCATTTAAGTAACAGTTGTATGCTAGCCATTCATAGGAAATAAGCAGCAGAAGTTGCCCGACTCAAAATCCCGGGATTCTAACGTTGTCCCAGGCTGACTCCTAATGACTACATTTTGGTTTGTGTCAGATCAGACTCAGCCCTAGGAAGGTAGGACCAAGAAAATTATTCAAAGAAGCTCCTCTTCTTTGCTCCAAGCGTACTCCATGAAGTTAAGCTTGCTCATGAGATTTCTCCGTCTGTTGTGTTACAGCTAAGTGTTGATGATGTGATCTGCCTTAGGGGCTTGTCCTAACAGTGTGCTCCATTAGGGAGGAGCCGCATCCTTGGCCATGAGAGAGATGGAAGGAGCCTGCTGCAACATGGAGCCTCCCTGCCTGAAGATGTAGAGACAATCCACCAAGCTTACCAGGTTGTTCAGTCAGCTGGCCGTGATGGCTTTCCATCCCTGGTCAGACAAAAGTAAATGATCTCATATCCTCAGGGAGGTTCAATGAGTTTAACCAGTTCAGTGAGTAGCAGAAAGGGCACTGAAAAGTTACAGACAATTTAGCAGATATTTAGGGAGAGCTGTGCTATGTTATCTCACGTGGATCTCACAACAATGAGAATAATTGACATTATGAATAGCTATGGGACCCTTAGAAGAGGTAATGTGGAACAGAGCTGGCCTTAAAGCAAGGAAGATCTGTTTCCAAATCCTGCCCCCCAAAACATACTGGCTGTATGACCTTGGTCTAGTAATTGGACCAATCTGCATGAGGGAAATTTGTTCTGGGAATTATGAATCCAATTCAATAGGTATTTATTAATCACTTAGTGTGTGCTCAGCCCAGGGGACACAGAGAGAGAACAGTCCCTGTGTTCAAAATGCTTATATTCTACTGGGGGACAGGGAGACCCAAGTTTCCTATTTCCATGAAATCTTTAGTCTAGATAGTCCTCCTTCCCTCCAGTCTCAAAAGAAAAAAGAGCTAGTTTTAAGGAGAAAATAAATTAAAAGAGATGAATAGAAAGGGGTGATTTAAGGTTAGAGGAAAAGAAATCTTTGTTTTGTTTTGATTTGGTTTGGTTTTCCCATGCAAGGAGACGTTGGCAAGGAGGGCATACATTTTGAAAAGCATTTCTACAGCTCAAGTGTGGCTAACAGAATGCAACTTCTATATAAAGGCAGTAGTGGGAGAATGAATCATCTTGGGCTTTTACATCCTGACTTAGTACATTTCAGGGATGGCACTTGGACCCATTGGATAGTACAGTCAAGGAAATAATGAGCCAAGCTAGGGAATTCTGCAATATAGTATCAGTGTGGCATCGTCGTCATCATCATCATTGTCATTATTTGTTATAACATCTATAAATGTGATTATCGTAGAAGGGAAATCCTGGTGTAATGAACAGAAGACTGGACTTCCAACAAGCAAGCACTGGATTCAAATCTCATTTTCTAACATGAATTTTGTGAATGTGGATTCCTCTCTTAACCTTTCTTATCACTCAGTTTCTATATCAGAGGCAACTAGATTACACAGTGGATAGAGTGCCAGGCCTGGAGTCAGGAAGGCTCATCTTCCTAAGTTCAAATTGCATCTCAGACACTTAACTAGCTGTGTACTCTGAGCAAGTCATTTAACCCTGTTTGCTTCCTTTTCCTTATCTTTTAGACAAGCTGGAGAAGGAAATGGCAAACCACTCCAGTATCTTTGCCCAGAAAATCCCAAATAGGGTCACAAAGAATCGGGCACAATTATTACAACTGAACAATGATCTCCCTCAGATGAGTCGTTGACCTTTATTTTTTTTTAAACCCTTAACTTCTGTGTATTGTCTCCTAGGTGGGAGAGTGGTAAGGGTGGGCAATGGGGGTCAAGTGACTTGCCCAGGGTCACACAATTGACCTTTATTTTTAATTTTTTTAGTATTTTGATAACTGAGTTACTATAGATTGATTTCATTGGAAGTTCTTTGTATTTTTTTTTATTTTGTGGATTTAAAAACATTATTCTAATAAGGGGCCCATTGAATTAATCAGATTCCCAAAGAGGTGGATCTATTACAAGGAATAGGTGAAGATTTTGACATCCTAGTCCTGAAGACTTAAATCTTTAGTGGGAGAAGTTCCCTATGTTGGAAAAACCGCTGATCCTTTGTGCATTCCCATATTCTAGCCGTGTTCTCAAATATACGAATACAAAAGATTTGATTTACAACTATCCAGGCATCTTAACATTTGAGAATAACTTTCCTGAGGTTATAATGTAATTTTTGAAAATTGGAGAAGCTTGACTTCAATGAAAATAACCATGAACGACCTTTTAAGTCATTCTAAGGATCTTTTTTTTCCTATTTGGAGAAAATAAAGGCATGCCTGGTCGGTGGATGCCACACTCTGCCTTTCTCTGATAACACCCTGTTGCCAACAGCTTTGCTATCTGGGGTGAATGTTTCATGGGTGTCAATTGCTTTAATGAGTGACTCATTGTACTATGGAAGACTGCCTCGAATTCCTCTGGATGCCTTTGCTGCAGAGAACAGATAAAGCTACATGTGGCTCTGGTCTGATGTGGCAGAACCCATTTTACCTGCTTCAGCTGTTTTGCTGCTGATTGGCAAAAATACTGTGCCTGCCCCACCCCTTTCCTACTTCCCTTAATCCCATACCACATATTGGCAGGATAGGAGTTCTAGACTCCAGTCCTAAGAGAAAGGATGCTTGTTTAAAAAAAATTTAAGATAACAAATGAATGCAGGTCAGCCTTTAAGGTACCATATTCAGTCTGAAAAACTGGGGTATGCCAATGAAGAAAAAAGCTAACAAAAAAATAAAGCTAGGACATCCAATGTAAAAGATAACATCTGGAGAGAAGTGCCCTGGGTTCAAAATATGGTTTTCACTTAACTACATGTATTTAGCAAGTTACTACCTTCCTTAGACTTCACTTTCCTCTAAGCTTTAATTTAATATTTTTGAGCCAAGGGCAACTAAGTCAAACTGTATCCAGGGAAAACAGAGTGAAATGTATTCTCGAGTAATATGGAGGAGACCATGGTGATTATGTGTCTGGAGGAGCATAAGTTGGGAGAAAATTTATGTGTGCTAAATATTCTATTTATTCTTTCTTGTTATTCAGTGATATCCTAATCTTCATGATCCCATTTGGGGTTTTCTTTTCTTGGAAAAGATACTGGAGTGGTTTGCCATTTCGTTTTCAAACTTTACAGATGAGGAAACTGAGGTAAATGGCGTTAAGTGACTTGCCCACATTATTAGTAAATATCTGAGGCAAGATTTGAACTCTCTTCTCGATTTTAGGCCCAGTGCACTATCTGCTGCAACACATAGCTGTCCATTCTAACCAAGTGCTAAGTTGAATTGTTCCTAGCCAGTGGAAGGACAGCTCATATCCTTACTGCCCTCTAAGTTTAGGTGCCCCAGATGCCCCATCCTATTTACAACTGTTTTGTTCAATATTAAAATGAAGAGATTAAAGCAGATGTCCTCTCATTTCCAGCTCTAAGCCTAAAATCATGAGAAAGTGAAATATTGCTGCTTTTTTATGTTGCTACTCTTTTTTTTGACACCCCTCTGGATGTGGGCTAAGGCAATAAATGAATAAAACAAACAGACACCCATAAAGGAGCCCCACTGAATCAGAGAAGACAAGATCACAAAAAATTCACATATCAAAACTGGATGTTAGCAAAATCCTTCCCCTTTTTAAAGCAAGGATCAAGGTGTTATAATGTCCTTTTTCCCCAAGACTAAGCTCAATATATCATCTGCCAAAGAAGTCACCATGGTCCAAAGCTATTTTTCAAAACTGCTGCTCTGGAAGCTTCTAAGAGTTGAATGAATTTGGTTGATTCCTAAATGGTTCCCATTGGACTAAAACTTTTGACATATGCTTGTATATACATTGTTGACGGTTAAGTGGTGTGAAGACTGTTATTTCTGCTCTTACAAAGAGCTGGCATGTCAGCAGAAAGGAAGCTACTGTCCCAGGTCTACTGAACTCAGCAAATAGCAGCAACTTGTGGTTCTTCCATTGAAGAATTATACTTGTACATTAAAAAAAATTCAATCGACTTTTTTGTCCATCTACTACTTTCCATTTGTATAACTGTTGACTTTAATCTGAGGAAAATGTGAGAAGCAGAGAAGGATAATGAGCAAAAGGCTTCCTTTGAAGTTTGGAAGACTTGGGTTTATGTAGTTCCTTTGTCCCATAATGGCTTTGTGACTCTGGGCAAGTCACTTAACTTTGTTACTCACACCTCATCAGTACTCTCAGTGGTTTCTCACTGATTGGAGAGGCTGGAGGGCAAAGGAAAACCTCCCCCAAAACATCCCCTGAAAGAGAGTTTGAAAACCTCACTACCTCTTCATTTGCCATCAGCTTCTCTGGTTGCTTTCCAATCCATTACCATATTTATTGTGCCTCTGTGCCTTGGTACCTCCTGCTACCATCTTTCAGCTTCCTTAAAGGTCTTGTATTCTTCTATTTGATTGTAAGCTCCTAGAGGGTAGACACTGTCTTTTTCTTATTTATATCTCCTTCATTTAGGAAATAGTAAGTGCTTAATAAATGTAAATAATATCCTGTCTTACTTAACATCTCGGTGTTCTAGGCACTTCTCTAAGACTATGAATGTCAGGACTATAAATAGACAAGTAGGATCAGAGAACAACACTGTCTATACCAAGGGAAGATGGAATGTGTGAGTGCACACATATGCACACACTCACAAACACATACACAACAATTCCCTATTCTAAAATCCTATATTGACATTTTTTCAAAAATATCAGATTGTAATTCATGCTAATTATTCATATCAACAACTTTGTGTATCAGACCACATTGTTCTCTGTATTGGTCACACCCCACAAATTCAGGTCATTTTCATCTAATAAATACTAATTCATCCCCAGCTATGTGCAAGGCACTAGGGTAGATATTGGAGATACAGAACCAGCAAAAAGAAAAACCCTATCCCTGCCAACAATAAGTTTCCATTTTATTGATCCAAGTACTTTATCCAGCTTCCCAGATCAGAAGCCATCTATATTATCCATCCTGAACAGCTGCTGCCTGTTGTCTCCCTTTCAACAGTATCCCCCAAAAGCTATGAAAGGTCTTCTTCCAGGTCTCCTTCTCTTTTGGGGGACCCTTTGCAGTGCTAAGACTCATCTCATTCATATCCCCCAGCTGCCTCTTTCTCCATCGTCAACTAGTACAATAGTAACACCAAACAGCTGGCATCTTATAGCTCCTTTATCTTCATAGAGTGTTCTAAATATCTTCTCTCTCCTGAATCTTAGAGACCCTTTAACGTAGGAACTTTAGACATTTTATGTCCATTTTACAGATAATAAAATAAAGAATCAGATAATTAGCATTGGTCACAGAATGAGAACTTTATTTTTTTCTTCTAAAAATCCTTTTCTGTCTTAGAATCCATACTAAGTACTGAGTCCAAGAGAAAAGAATAGTAAAGGCTCTATAACTGGGGTTAAGTGATTTAATGCGAATCAGACAGCTAGGAAATATCTGAGGTCAGATTTGAAACCAAGACTTCCCATCTCTGGGCCTGCCTCTCTATCTACTGAAGCTTTTCTTTTATCTTTCTTCCTTCCTTCCTTCCTTCCTTCCTTCCTTCCTTCCTTCCTTCCTTCCTTCCTTCCTTNTCCTTCCTTCCTTCCTTCCTTCCTTCCTTCCTTCCTTCCTTCCTTCCTTCCTTCCTTTCTCTCTCTCTCTCTCTCTCTCTCTCTCTCTCTCTCTCTCTCTCTCTTTCTTCCTTTCTTTCTTTCTTGCTCTCATTGTATCCCCAGTCAGTTACAGTTAGAAATGAATAAATGCTTGTTGCCTGACTAACATGTCAGAACAGGACTTAAACTCATTTCTCTCTGACCTCAAGCCTAGCACTCTATAAATACTTAGCCTGAACATATTTGAAAGGGCAGCAAGGTGGCACAGAGAATAGAGTGGTGGGCCAGGAAGATTCATCTTCCTCAGTTCAAATCTGATGTCAGACACTTATTAGCCACAAATTCTTTGGCAGGTCACTAATTCCTGTTGGCCTCAGTTTCTTCATCTGTAAAATGAGAAGAAAATGGCTACCATTCCAGTCTCTTTGCCAAGAAAACCCCAAATGGGGTCACCCAAACAACAACAATCACTATTCTAAAGTTGACTAATTAGTACAAGTGGATTTGAAAAGACATATTCAGTCCACGTGGAAAGTATTTTAGGGCAAGACTTTAAGGAAATGGGGCATTGGACAGAGATATTTGGTATGAAAAGAAGAATAGGGGAGGAGCCCTGAAATTTGAAACTATTTCATGGGTGGTGGAAAAGATCGCATTGCAGTGGGAAGAATAGAGTTTCCTCATGGTCTGTCTGATAACTTAGCAATATGGTCTCAATCACTTAGCATCTATCTGCATTGCACTTTGAGCATCAGAAACTCTCAAATGCTTTTTCCCTTTCACCTCAGCAAAACACCTTGGCAAGCAAATCAATGCCACTTAGATACATGGTATAATATAATAATATCATGCAGATATATAACTGCTTGACAATTGGAGTGAGAGAAAGGTTTTAAATTCAACAATAAATTCAGGAGAATGAGGGGTGATTATGAATTAATAAGGCTGATTGGTTTCAAGAAATATTATAAAACTAAGTCTATCATCTGTGATATTATATTTCCAAATGACTATTGCTTCCAAAGTAGTCCCCTTGGGAGACTATACACTTATTGTTATAAGGCTGCCCTTGTTCAAAATATTGCTTGAACTCGCTCCTCCTCAGGAATTATCTTGACAGCCAGACTAAGTCACGTAATATAATCAGCTTCTGACTTATGCCACATCAAACCTTAACCTTTCTTGAACTAGAGTTGTATTTGCCAATCTTATTCCCTAGATTTGGTTATGAAGAGTTTTGGATTACTTCAGAAATGATAATCCACCTCTGAGAGACGGTTGGTACCCTCAAGAGAATATTTGAAAGGGACAGACGATAGGCTCTGAAAGCAATCACAAATACTGTGCTAGGTTGGATCAAAAATATTAATTGATCTGGCCTCATAGTTACCTACCATAGCTATAGAGTATGTCACTCTTTTCAAATGTACCATCAAGTAAGTCTTCCATATGCCTCTTTCACCAGTGACGTTGGATCAGTATCCATGTGATTTCAAAACAATAGATCAGCTAGAGTCAACGTAGAGTGCCGCTTAAAATTTTTACCAGGTTTTACACCAAAAACATGTGGCAGCAAAAGAAACTTTTGAAGTTAAGAGAACACATCACCACCCAAAACCATCCAAAGCTAGTTGATATCATCTTGTATCTTCCTCACTCAAAGATACTCTAATTTTTTTGGATCGAGAACAATGCTGTTTAAACTTGGAGCTGTTTGATGGATGGAGTGTTTTTTACCATTTTTGCTCAGAGGGTTTTGATATGCTACATTTTAACAAATATTCCAAAGCAAAGAATGAATACAGTTTGCCATTTTTAATTTTTTTTAATTATCTTATTTGAAATTTGAAATTTGCTCCTTTTTGCTCCCCTTACTCTACTCACTGAGAAACAAGAAAAAATAAAACCTATTATAAACATGAATAATCATGCAAAATGAACTTCTAAATTAGCAATGTTCTAAAACAATAACAACAAAAAGAAAGAAATAGGAGACATGGAGTCCATCACTTTTCTATCTGGAGTTGTATAGCATGTTTCATCATGAGATTTTAATAATTGTGTCTGGCCACTGTGACAATCATAATTATTAAATCTTCCAAACTTGATTTTATGAACTTATTCTCCTGGTCCTGCTCACTTCACTTCCTATCCGTTTATAGGTGTCTTTCCAAGTTTTTCAGAAACCAAACTTTTCATTATTTGTTCCATCACAATAGTATTCCATTACATTCATATACCATAACTTGTTCATTCATTCTCCGACTGATGGATTTCTCTTTATTTTCTAAATATTTGCCACAAAAAAAAAACCCTCCCATTTTTTATGGGAAAATTTTGAAATTTCAGAGAAAATCTTCAAGGAAATATCTTAATTTTATGTCTTAAGGCTTATTAATGAATGATATGTCTACACGGGTTTGAAATTAACATTCTTTTATGACTTAGTTTCATGGAAGAAATAATTCATTAAAGGTCTACTTCTGCTCTGGATGATTCTTTTACTTTGAATAGCTAAGATTTTATCCACCATGACGATTCCACTTTATGCAAAAGCACAATTCTCCCATTAAATAAAAAGCAAAACTAACAACTAACATGAATCTACATTGATACTAGGAAACCTTCTCTCCTTTGGGGTAGTTAAATAATGGGCTAATTTTAGGTGCCTCCACTAGGAAAGACTAAGTATTCTCAACAATACAATGACAAATCACAATTCCAGAGGACTAAAGAAAAGCACACCACTGCTTCCTTACA
Organism: Gracilinanus agilis; assembly: GCF_016433145.1. Classification (NCBI taxonomy): domain Eukaryota; kingdom Metazoa; phylum Chordata; class Mammalia; order Didelphimorphia; family Didelphidae; genus Gracilinanus; species Gracilinanus agilis. The sequence goes on along the minus strand of NC_058132.1, from coordinate 673,555,367 downwards.
AAAAATAATGAATGAGATTTGATTTTAGACATATCCAATGAAGAAAGTTGCTTCATCTATGACTTTCTCTGATCCATAATATATAATTATGACTAAATCTAAAAGGTTATTCGAAGGGCTTTGCTTCAGGTTTATTACTGTTCAATTGAGAAAGGGAGTGAGTGAGAAGGGGAAAAAACCATGATAATGAAAAAAATAAGAAAACATATCATGTTTCAGAAAAGGAAACTGAGTCAGAGGATGGAAGAGACTTGCCCGTGGATATTAAAATCATAGAGTCATTTGCATAATCTTACTGCTAAGGGTCATCTTAGGACTGATGGGTAGTGGGTGGATAGAGTGCCTGACCTGAAATCAAAACAATTCATCTTCTTAAGTTTGAACCCTGCCTAAGACATTTCCCAGCTCTGTGACCCTGGGAAAGCCATTTAACTCTATTTGCCTCAGTTTCCTCATCTGTAAAATGAGCTGGAGACAGAAATGGCAAGCTACTATAGTATATTTGCCAAGAAAACACCAAATGCAGTCAGGTAGAGTCAGACAGAATTGAAAACCACTGAACAAAAAAAGGAACTGGGAGATTTCATGCTTTTTCATCAGTGAAACAAGCAAGGCTAGTGGGAAATTTCATTGTACCCCTGAGTCCTCCAGACAGGACACTCCTAACCTTCCACCACAATCTCAGAACTAACCAGAAAGACCATTAACTTCTATAAGTGAAGGAGGCTTATTCAACTTTGCCTCCCTCCCTGGATCCAAGATCCAGGGGCTACATTTATAGTATTGGGTAGTTGGGGGCTCCTATGTAAGGAGTATGGAAGGAACCAATCTTATCCCTAGCATGGATGGGATCTAGGCATCCAAATATCATTATTTTAAAAAAAACACCTTACTTTGTGTCTTAAAATTAATACTGTTTATTGTTTCTAAGGCATAAAAGTTGTAAGGGCTAGGCAATGGAGGGTTAAGTTACTTACCCAAGGTCACACATCTAGGAAGTCTCTGAGGCCAGATATGAGCCCTGAACCTCCCATCTCTATGCCTGGCTCTCAATACTTTGAGCCACCTAACTGCACCCTGCTCAAAATCTTGTCCTCTTAACTCAGCTTGATTCTGTTAATAAAAGGGAAATATGGTATGTCTTGGAGCTACAAATAAAAGGGGGAAGGAAAAGACAGGAAATCCCGGGTGCCACGCAAAAATGGTTGGTTAAATGGTACCACAGTTGCTTAGTTTGGAGTCAGGGAAACTTCAGTTCAAATTCTATCTAAGAAACGCACTACCTGTGTCATTCTGGTCAAATCTTTTAATATCATTGGTCTTCATTTTTATCCTCTATAAAATAAGTGGGCTGGACTTGTTGATCTCTAATTTCCATTTCCACTTTAAATCTATGATCTTATGTGTCCTTAGAGAGCCATATCTTAATAAATCCCATCTAGCAGTTAACAAGCACCAGAATTTTCAAATCATTTCAAGAAAAATGGCTTAAATTATTTATTAAGCAATCTTAATATCCAGAAATATAAATATGTAGATTTCAACTATAAAAATCCTCCAGAAAGATGAAAAAAGGAATTAGACCCAAGTTCCCTAATAGTAGTAAATGTGGCATAGTTGATGAAACATCAGACTTGGAAGTAGGAGGACATGGTTCAAAATCTTCCTCAGACATGTATTACTTTTTTTGATCATAGGGAAAACCTTTAAGCATTTTAGATTCCTTTGCCTCATCCATAAAATGAAAATCACAATAAAATAGTCCCTACCTCTTTAGCTTCAAATATGTAGATATATGGAATATAGTTTGCAAAACTCAAAATACTGTATCCCTGCCAATGATCCTTATTACCTACCAGATTATCACACAGTTATCTCTGGAGGTTAGAGGGAAAGATCAGATTGTTGTAGTGCATGCTAGTCTATAGGTACACTTGAAGGAAACTTTGTTTCATTTTCCAATTAACAACTCAGATAATTCTGTAGAATTTGGAATTATTTGGTGGGAAATAGCAGAAGAATATTAGACATCAGACACACCACCCAGAAGTTTTTTAGAATACTTTTTGGAGTTATTTTTAAATATAATTGGGATGAAACAAAGCATTACAGGAGGGGGGAAATAATGTATTTGGTGGGGACAGTTATGAGGGGAAAGAAAAGCGTGAATGTTATAACTAGACTTAGGAAAGAAACATGGGCTATGAATCTCCATATATTTGGAGACTCATATATATNTAGGAGACATGGAGTCCATCACTTTTCTATCTGGAGTTGTATAGCATGTTTCATCATGAGATTTTAATAATTGTGTCTGGCCACTGTGACAATCATAATTATTAAATCTTCCAAACTTGATTTTATGAACTTATTCTCCTGGTCCTGCTCACTTCACTTCCTATCCGTTTATAGGTGTCTTTCCAAGTTTTTCAGAAACCAAACTTTTCATTATTTGTTCCATCACAATAGTATTCCATTACATTCATATACCATAACTTGTTCATTCATTCTCCGACTGATGGATTTCTCTTTATTTTCTAAATATTTGCCACAAAAAAAAAACCCTCCCATTTTTTATGGGAAAATTTTGAAATTTCAGAGAAAATCTTCAAGGAAATATCTTAATTTTATGTCTTAAGGCTTATTAATGAATGATATGTCTACACGGGTTTGAAATTAACATTCTTTTATGACTTAGTTTCATGGAAGAAATAATTCATTAAAGGTCTACTTCTGCTCTGGATGATTCTTTTACTTTGAATAGCTAAGATTTTATCCACCATGACGATTCCACTTTATGCAAAAGCACAATTCTCCCATTAAATAAAAAGCAAAACTAACAACTAACATGAATCTACATTGATACTAGGAAACCTTCTCTCCTTTGGGGTAGTTAAATAATGGGCTAATTTTAGGTGCCTCCACTAGGAAAGACTAAGTATTCTCAACAATACAATGACAAATCACAATTCCAGAGGACTAAAGAAAAGCACACCACTGCTTCCTTACAAAAAATAATGAATGAGATTTGATTTTAGACATATCCAATGAAGAAAGTTGCTTCATCTATGACTTTCTCTGATCCATAATATATAATTATGACTAAATCTAAAAGGTTATTCGAAGGGCTTTGCTTCAGGTTTATTACTGTTCAATTGAGAAAGGGAGTGAGTGAGAAGGGGAAAAAACCATGATAATGAAAAAAATAAGAAAACATATCATGTTTCAGAAAAGGAAACTGAGTCAGAGGATGGAAGAGACTTGCCCGTGGATATTAAAATCATAGAGTCATTTGCATAATCTTACTGCTAAGGGTCATCTTAGGACTGATGGGTAGTGGGTGGATAGAGTGCCTGACCTGAAATCAAAACAATTCATCTTCTTAAGTTTGAACCCTGCCTAAGACATTTCCCAGCTCTGTGACCCTGGGAAAGCCATTTAACTCTATTTGCCTCAGTTTCCTCATCTGTAAAATGAGCTGGAGACAGAAATGGCAAGCTACTATAGTATATTTGCCAAGAAAACACCAAATGCAGTCAGGTAGAGTCAGACAGAATTGAAAACCACTGAACAAAAAAAGGAACTGGGAGATTTCATGCTTTTTCATCAGTGAAACAAGCAAGGCTAGTGGGAAATTTCATTGTACCCCTGAGTCCTCCAGACAGGACACTCCTAACCTTCCACCACAATCTCAGAACTAACCAGAAAGACCATTAACTTCTATAAGTGAAGGAGGCTTATTCAACTTTGCCTCCCTCCCTGGATCCAAGATCCAGGGGCTACATTTATAGTATTGGGTAGTTGGGGGCTCCTATGTAAGGAGTATGGAAGGAACCAATCTTATCCCTAGCATGGATGGGATCTAGGCATCCAAATATCATTATTTTAAAAAAAACACCTTACTTTGTGTCTTAAAATTAATACTGTTTATTGTTTCTAAGGCATAAAAGTTGTAAGGGCTAGGCAATGGAGGGTTAAGTTACTTACCCAAGGTCACACATCTAGGAAGTCTCTGAGGCCAGATATGAGCCCTGAACCTCCCATCTCTATGCCTGGCTCTCAATACTTTGAGCCACCTAACTGCACCCTGCTCAAAATCTTGTCCTCTTAACTCAGCTTGATTCTGTTAATAAAAGGGAAATATGGTATGTCTTGGAGCTACAAATAAAAGGGGGAAGGAAAAGACAGGAAATCCCGGGTGCCACGCAAAAATGGTTGGTTAAATGGTACCACAGTTGCTTAGTTTGGAGTCAGGGAAACTTCAGTTCAAATTCTATCTAAGAAACACACTACCTGTGTCATTCTGGTCAAATCTTTTAATATCATTGGTCTTCATTTTTATCCTCTATAAAATAAGTGGGCTGGACTTGTTGATCTCTAATTTCCATTTCCACTTTAAATCTATGATCTTATGTGTCCTTAGAGAGCCATATCTTAATAAATCCCATCTAGCAGTTAACAAGCACCAGAATTTTCAAATCATTTCAAGAAAAATGGCTTAAATTATTTATTAAGCAATCTTAATATCCAGAAATATAAATATGTAGATTTCAACTATAAAAATCCTCCAGAAAGATGAAAAAAGGAATTAGACCCAAGTTCCCTAATAGTAGTAAATGTGGCATAGTTGATGAAACATCAGACTTGGAAGTAGGAGGACATGGTTCAAAATCTTCCTCAGACATGTATTACTTTTTTTGATCATAGGGAAAACCTTTAAGCATTTTAGATTCCTTTGCCTCATCCATAAAATGAAAATCACAATAAAATAGTCCCTACCTCTTTAGCTTCAAATATGTAGATATATGGAATATAGTTTGCAAAACTCAAAATACTGTATCCCTGCCAATGATCCTTATTACCTACCAGATTATCACACAGTTATCTCTGGAGGTTAGAGGGAAAGATCAGATTGTTGTAGTGCATGCTAGTCTATAGGTACACTTGAAGGAAACTTTGTTTCATTTTCCAATTAACAACTCAGATAATTCTGTAGAATTTGGAATTATTTGGTGGGAAATAGCAGAAGAATATTAGACATCAGACACACCACCCAGAAGTTTTTTAGAATACTTTTTGGAGTTATTTTTAAATATAATTGGGATGAAACAAAGCATTACAGGAGGGGGGAAATAATGTATTTGGTGGGGACAGTTATGAGGGGAAAGAAAAGCGTGAATGTTATAACTAGACTTAGGAAAGAAACATGGGCTATGAATCTCCATATATTTGGAGACTTATATATATATATATATATATATTCCTTAGAAGTCATTCTCCTAGGAATAGCTAGGTGACTCAGCAGATAGAGAGCCATGCCTAAAGATGAGAAATCTTGAGGTCAAATCTGGCCTCAGACACTTCCTAATTGTGTGACCTTAAGTAAGTCATTTAAACCCAATGGTCTAGCCCTTACCACTCTTCTGCCTTATAACTAAAACTTTGTAATTGCTTCTAAGATGGAAAGAAAGATTTTTTAAAAGATGTCCTTTCACTAAGGTGAGTCTATATTTCTCAAAAAAATAAAATCAATCAGTAATTATTCAATGACCAAGCATTTACTAAATTCCTACTATGTACCAGTCATTTCTCTAGGTGTCAGGAATACAAACACAAGAATGAAATAATGCTCGGTTTCTTTGGATTTATTTTTCCTTTCCTTTTTCCCTTTCAGAGTGCTCACCTAGAGGATTAATCTTTCTGGACACCAGATTTGCAAGGCTAGATGTTAGAATCTTTTCAGAAAGAACCTAAGCCAAGTTTCTTGAAATAATTTCCAAATCAGCCTTCATGTGCGAATCATTCAACACATTTACATACATCATCACATCTGACATTTTATTACCCTCGAAAAAGAACACAGTCAGAGAGGGGATTGAGACATACTTTTTTATGATGATGAAATAAAATATTAGAGGTCTTGGCAATAACCAGCCAAGACTGTAAAAAAAATCAAGCATTAGGTTCCACATAAAGCAGTTTCCTCTCTTTAATGTGTGATAATATGATGTAGAAGGGGAAAAAGGCATAGAAGATCTGGGTTTGAAAACAACTTTTTGTTATGCTATATGATGCTTGCACCCTATGTAATCGCTGAAAAATCACTTAATATCTCTGGATCTTCATTTTCTTCTTAATAGAATGATGAAGTTGGACTAGATTGATCAAGTGATCCATCATTGCACTTAGGCCATTTTCTCACCATTTGCCCTTTTTATCCCTGCTCTCTATCTGGGGCACTTAACCCTCTCAGCTCTGGAACTCCTGCTCTGCCCCTTCCCACTTCCCTCCTCCATTATAGAGAATCCATGCCTCATGGAAATTCTTTATTGATCCAGTATGAGACATATTTCACTTTACCTTTTGGCCATCTTCTTCCCACCCCCCTACATTGTACTACATCCTTGGGATTGCAAGATCTTGCCCTCTCTCCCCTCCTTGTTTTCCAACTCTGAAACCATGATCAAAACTAAACTCCGATTGCTATTGTAGAAAACCATGTGAAATGATTCACTATGCCTGAATCTTTTTTAAGAAAATCATGTCTCCCTGAGTAATGCTCCCTTTAAATATAGTCTCCCCTATGTGAATGAAAACTCTTTGAGGGTCAGAGCTATACACTTTTCTATGTGTATTTTCAGGGCTTAGCCTGGTGCTAAGCCCATAGCTAGAGCTTAAGAAATGTCATTAATTCATACATTCATTTTATAAATCTTACCATCATTATCAAATCTAGTTGACAGGTACATACCCTGTTAGAATCTTATCCTTAATAAAAATTTAGGTTGGTGGTAGAGGAGATCATTCCTAGGTGATAAAGAACTAGTTTGGAATAACATTTTTGTATAATTGTTTTTATTTTTGTTTTGTTTTGTGAGTTTTCTTTTTAATGAATTCTACTCAGAGAAAGAGTCAAATGAAAAAGAAAAATGGAATTCTCTCTGCATGGATCAAGACATTGGGATTAAAAGAACAATAATATGTTATCCTGTAAAGAACTTTACTGATTTCATCAGGTTTAGTCTTCATTATAACCCTCTCTATAAGGTAGTTGATATATTATCCCAATTTGACCAGTGTGGACACTAATTTTCATTCAGTGAGTATATATTAAGCACCTACTATGTGCCAAGACACTCTGCTAAATAATGAGTAAAAGACAAAAAAAAAATAGAGTGGTCTGCCTTCAGGGAGATAATGTTCTTCCAGAAAGTCAGACCGGAATGTCAAGAAGATTGGTTTGGCATTTGTATAGGGAACTAACTGAAGATAAAAAGAGAACAGATGATGGGCAAAAAATTAAGAGGTTATTGTAAAAGGTTAGGGAAGAGGCAATGAAGGACTAGAATAGGGAGGTTATGGTGTGAAAAGAAGGAAGTGGATGTGACAATGATAGAGGCACTGAGATAAGAATATATTTGGATATGAAAGATGAGTGAAAGCTTTGAATTAGGGATGAGTCCTAGAATGCTAGCCAACGTACCTGGAATAGCAATATTATTTCTGACTGAATTAGGGAATTTAGGAGGAAGACTGGATTTAAGGGAAAAATAATTTTCTGTTTTGGGAATGTTGAGTTTAAGATGCCCATGGGATATCTGGGTGGTGATATGATAAAGGACTAAACCTTAGAAAAGAGATGAGTTTTCAATCTGCAATCTGGGATCAGATATAGATGACAATCCTACAGTAGAGATTCAGAAAATTCTTTCCTACCTGTATGAAAGGAAAGGACCTTTCTTGGGATTTTATGTCAATTCTATTTCATAGAAATCTTAATATTTATCTGACCACACCTTTGCAGGGTCCTCATCTTTATGCTACCCATATAGGATGTACCATGGGCTCTCTCCTTAGCCTTCTTCATATGTCTCTCTACAATCTGCCTTTTAGTAGCCCCCATGAATTTAATTAACACCCTTAGCTAGATGGAAAACATCATCATCATCATAAGTAGCACTGATATAATGCTTTATGATTTCCAAATTTTGTTACAAATATTTTCTCATTTTAACCTCAGGAGAAAAAATTGGATATAGATACTGTAATTGTTTTAATTTTATAGGTAGGGAAACTGAGGAAGAAAAAGGTTAAGTGATTTGTCAGGCATACACACACACACAGACAGACACATATACATATAATGTACAATCCCAGTTTTACCAGTGTGGAAACTCATTTACTAATCAATAAATATTTACTGCCAAGTAATGAGGGCATAAAGACAAAAGATGAAGTACTCTTTGCCCTAAAGGAGACTATTTTCATCTGGAAATGAACAACATTCACAGACAAATGGGATATTTGAGGCTGGATATGAACTTAGGATTTCCAGACTGTGGCACCAAGCACATCCTGATCTCTTCTCTCAAGCTCCACTTCCAGACTTCCAACTACCAACTGGATATTTCTATCTTGAGAGTATAGTAACTGAAAAAGGGTAGTAAGATATAGAGTAAGAGTGTGAGGGAATTGTAGGGTCCAGTGAACATTCGATCTTCCTCACCATTGTCTAGTTTTTATGGAGACTATGGATAAGGGGATATTGAATATTAGGAGAGAAGAGAAACCCAAAAGGACATATTCCTCAAAGAAATGGAAAGGATAGGATCAAGGGCACAAGAAGGGGAGCTAGTTCTTCCAAAGAGATGGGCTCCCTTTCCCTCTGAGACTGACTCAAAGGAAAAGATAGGATATGCTACACTGATCTGAAGTTTGGGATTGGAGCAAAAGTAGGGCTCTTGTTGAATGGCTTTGATTTTTTCAGTGAAATATGAGGCAAAGAAAGCCCTTTGTTGAAACAAAAGGAGAAAGGGTCTTATATATAGTTTAAAGGGAAAAGTTAGACAACTCCTGAGAAAAATAATATATGGAGAGATGATAAAGTGGAATTAAATTAAGGCATAGAGAGATAAAATGTCTTACCTACCGTCACATAGCTAATACGTTCCTGAAGCATAATTTGAAACTTTGTTTTCCTGACACCAAGGCCAGAGCTCTCTCTATAGCATCCCTACCAGTATTACCTAATGCTACTGGAGACACAAAACAATCAGAGAGAAAGAAACAAATACAAGGATGAAACAACTGCTTACTTTTTAATTTCTATTTTTAATGTACTCATTCCCTCATTTTTTTCTGAAACTCTCGGTAAAATGCAATCACATAACTCACATTTCACATGAATTATTCATATTTCTGTGAAATGTAAATATGTATAATTTCAACTATGAAGTCGCTACACCCCATTTTCCTTGTGCAAATACAAATTCCTATTTGGCATTCAAAGCCCTTTATAACCTGCCCCCCTCCTACCTTTCTAGTCTTCTGAGACCTTGAACCCAACATGTACTTTGAAATCTAGTTACACTGGCTTTTTAACTATTCCAAAAACAAGACACTCAATCTCTTAACTCTAGGAATTCCCTCTGGCTATCCCCTATGCCTGAAATGCTCTCCTTACTGTGCTCTGACTATTGACCTCCCTGATTTCCTTTAAGTCTCAACTAAAAACCCACCTTTTATAGGAAATCTTCTCTAATGCCTCTCTTTGAATTATCTCCTAAGTATACTGTATACGGATGCTTTGAATCTATTAGCATGTTGTCTCTCTTGTTAGACTGTAAGGTCCCTGAGGGTGTAATATTAGGATAATAAATGATGTTAATAAAGAGGATACTGTAATAATATACTTTGCTAGATATCCACAAAGTATTCACAGTTTCCCTCCTTAGGGCTCAGTGCACAAACTGGACTGGAGATCTTTCTTACAAAAACTTATATCTTTTACTTATATATATTAAAGGTTTAAGGATATATAAAAAGTTCCTTAATGCTAAAGAAGCTAAATCACTCCACCCAACCAAATTTATGTGCCATTTATTTGGTATGAGGAACTCTACATGTGACAATTTAATCCACTGATGTATAACGTGCCTGGGAATCCTTTTAGAAAGTTGCCTGAAACACTAAAAGTTAAATAGCTTCCTTGGAATCACACAGGTAATTGGTGTCAGAGGCATAACTTGAACTCATAGTTTCCTGACTCATTTTTTTTACTAAATATTCCCATGCTTATATTCCATCTCATTTTTTTAAATGAAAATAATTGGATGGGTAGAGAAAAGAAAGAGCTAGCATATGTAGGAATCCAAGCATATGGTCTTAAGCTTTGATTTCTATTATCTTCGGGGAATGCACAAAAGGGAAACAGAATTTATATAATGTAAATTCTTTGAGAATGAAGACTATTTCTTTGTATTTGTATCCTAGTAACTAGCAGTCAGTCAGCAAGAAGAAAGGTGCTAAGTCCTGGGGATACAAAGAAAGACAAAAGATAGTGTCTGTCCTTGAAGAGCTCAAAAAATCTAATGGCCAAGTCCCTGGTACAGAATTGATTGACTTATCCCCATTAAAGTCTATTCAAAAACTTTTATTTAATCATATCCGTGACCATATCTTAGCATTGGGTTTCCATTCTGGCCTGCAATGCCTCAGGCATATTGTGAGTATCACTATATTTGAGACACTGTCCAAGGTGCTGGGAATATAAATTTTTAGAACTTAAATTCTAAGTGGGTAAGAGTAAAAATAAAGACTAATTATAAAGTGACCTGATGATTTTTTTGCATCTGGTTGGTTAGGAAATTCAGTCCTAGATCCAGAGTCAGTGGTCCTGTGATATAATTCCACTTCTGATGTTTCTGGTCTGTGTGTCCTCAAGCAAGCCACTTAATATGCCTCTGTCTCAGTTTCCCTATGTATAAATTAAAGGGTTTATTTTGGACTAGGTGGACTCTGAAGACCCTAACAGTTCTCTAGATTTGCTATCACACTTAATTAGTTTCCACAGTCAACATGCATTCAATGTTTCAAAATAAGAAGCAACTTTTAAAAAGTACTTAATATCCATTTTGTCATTTGTGCTTTTTAATAATCCTAAAATGTGGGTATTAGAGGAATTTTTCCTATTTGACAGTGAAGAAAACTAAGGCTTTAGAAACATTATTAACCCTGCCCATAGTCACATAGTAAAGTGTCAGAAGGAAGATTTGAATTTATGTGTTCTTGATTCCAGATCCAATATTTATTTCTCTTTGCAGCATTGCCTTCTATAAAAGATATTGTATCAGAAACTTCAATAAAAGACTAACTAAATCAGCGAGAAAGTTCAGAGGAAAGAGTGCTGGACTTGTAATCAGGAAAATCTGAGTTCAAATTCAGTCTTAGACATTAACTGTGTGACTTTAAGGAAATCACTTAACCTATGTCTGTCTCAGTTTCTTCAATGGTAAAATGAGTATAATAATGGCACTTGTCTCCCAAATACATTGTGAGGATCAAATGATCAAATATTTGTAAAGTTTTTACAACCCAGATGATTAATGAATGCTTGGTCTCTTTGCTTCCCCTTTATTAGTAAGAGGAAGAAAGGGTACTGGATTTGGAATCAGATAAAATTAGTTTGAATTCTGTGTCCACTGCTCATTGCTTAGATACTCTGACCCACACTGCCATCCTCTAACAAAAAAAAAGAAAGAAAAGAAAAAGTCATTTTAACCTTGTTTTTCCTCAAAGATATGCTCAGGCACTTTTGCCTGACCCAAAAATCCTTTCTCTACTGTGACAATCAAAAAAGCAGCTGCCTAGATTTACTTCCTTTCAAAAAAAAAAAACTAAGTATATTCCCAGTGACTTTGCATATAGACCCTCTTAGTCAAGTCCATTTAGTTCATCTTTTCATGTGTCTTGAGTTCAAGAAGCCATATAAAGCTTTGTAATTAGGTTTCTGAATTTCTACTAACTTTGTTTTGCTTATAAATGAGACTGTATCACTCAGTGATTACAAGGGAATCTAGATAGAAAGGAGCACAACACCTATGTTTGAGCAAAAAACTAATAAAATTAATAAGTATCAGAGTTCATAACCTATTTGATAATAACCAGCCACTTTCTAAGGAATCGTTGATGAAGTTACTTACTACACTAAAACACAGTACCTACAAGATGTAAAATGGAAACTACATATTTGACCATAGCCAATATGGAGTGAGTTTGTTTTGTCTTACTGAATAAGGAATATAAGGATTATTTTTTTCTTCTTCTAAAAGGAGAATGGATAAAAGGGAGAGGAAATAAATGTAAAAAAATAAAATAAAATTTAGAAAATTTCAAGTAAAATAAATTTACAAAATACATTTTAGAAAGTAACTTCACAATATTTATTTTAGAAGATAAGTGTATAAAATTAGATTTTTATAAAATTTACAAGCTTTACAAACTTCAAAGTGCTACTTAAGTATCGCTATTATCCAATGCCTTAAATTTTGCAATATACTTACCATACATTACTCTTTCAAGTTGGATAAAGTATTTTGAAAAGAGAATTCATTCATTTTTTTATAAATGGTGGATCTAGCATATAGGAGGCACTAGATCCTTTTGCAATTGAATTGAGACTCACATTAACTCTCAGAAGGCTACTTACTAGAAGTATTATCATCCCCATTTTACAGATGAAGAAACAGACTATGTAAAGTGACTTGTTGAGGGTCACAGAACTAAACAATGTCAGAAGCAGAATCTGATCCAGGTCATGATGCCTACAAATTCAGAACTGCTTCCACTACAATAGAGCACCTATGAGAAGCTTGCATGGAAACTATTGAACTGAATTAAACAATGTAAATTGAAAGATAGATGTTTGAGTGAATTTACTTAGAAAGAACAAACACAATACTAAAGAAAATGTGCATATGAGTATAAGGGTGTGTGTTTATATATTTATGTGTGGATACAAGTATATGTGTATATGAGGTTTTTTTTAAAAAATATTCTCATCAGTTCTTTAACTCATCCCTCATAATCTCTTTTGATTAGAGTAATATCCAGATATAAGTGTATCTGGCTAAATGTGGATGCATACACACATACCCACACATAGATGTGGATAGATATGAATTTTTATGATGTAATTTGAATTTTCTTTTATGTACATAAATACTCATTTATATATGTATATATTATATATGTAGATAAGTATATAAACATGCATATATATTTAGTGCCTATCTGAGGAACAACACATTTAATGATTACATTGATTTAAATATTTAAAATATCATTTGCCCAGCCTCACAATGGATAGCTGAGATCTATTGTGTCATCCCATCTTCCATCTACTCTCTTCTATTGCCAATTTCTATAATATAACATATATACATTTTATATTTGTTAGTTTACATATTTTCCCATAGAGTCATAGATTTCGAGCCAGAGATACCTCAATGTTTACAAAGCCCAACACATTGGATTTACAAATGATGAAACTGAGACCCAGGAATTTTGCTCAAGACTATGTCATCATCACCACCACCACCACCACCACCATCATCATCATCATCATCATTATAACAACCATAACAATCAGTAATCATGAGAGTGAAGTTTGAAAACATATCTTCAGCCTCCTCTAGGTCATTCTCATTTCCTTACATTAGGCTCCCTCCACTTGGGCCAAGTGCAAAGAAAAAAAAACACCAAAAGATATCAACCACAGAGGCAGCAAGATGGCACAGTTGATAGAGCACTAGGCCTGGTCAGGGAGAAGAGTTCAAATCCAGGCTCAGACATGGATTAGTTGTTTGATCCTGGGCAAGTCACTTACTTGTCCTCCTTGGTTTTCTTATCTGTAAAATGTAAAATTATTTATTTTCCAGGGCTATTGTTAGAACCAAATGCAATATTTGTTGGGTGTCTTGAAAAGTTTGAAGTACTTATATAAATGCTATTATTATTATTATTATTATTATTATTATTATTAAGCACAAAGAGAATATTAAGAAGCAAGCATTTCTTAATTAAGCAACTATTATGTACTTGGTCCTGGGAATTCATAAACAAATATAAAACAGCCATTGACCTCAAGAAGCTTTAATTCTTTTATATATATATATATAATATATATATGTCAATTAGCATAGTGCTGGTGCACAGTAGGATTACAACCAATATTTACTGACTGACAGATAAGTAAATAGAAGATGTATTTAAATTAAATGTAAATTAATTTCAGGGAGAACAGGGCACTGATAACTGGGGACATTAAGAAAGGGGAAAGAGACAAGAATTAAGATAACAAATCTATGATGTGGATATAACACTTTTTCATGAAATAGAAGTAATAATTGTCATCACCAATATCTAGTCCTCAGTCTTTCTAAAAGAAATATTTGAAATTTAGATTNCTTAGACATTAACTGTGTGACTTTAAGGAAATCACTTAACCTATGTCTGTCTCAGTTTCTTCAATGGTAAAATGAGTATAATAATGGCACTTGTCTCCCAAATACATTGTGAGGATCAAATGATCAAATATTTGTAAAGTTTTTACAACCCAGATGATTAATGAATGCTTGGTCTCTTTGCTTCCCCTTTATTAGTAAGAGGAAGAAAGGGTACTGGATTTGGAATCAGATAAAATTAGTTTGAATTCTGTGTCCACTGCTCATTGCTTAGATACTCTGACCCACACTGCCATCCTCTAACAAAAAAAAAGAAAGAAAAGAAAAAGTCATTTTAACCTTGTTTTTCCTCAAAGATATGCTCAGGCACTTTTGCCTGACCCAAAAATCCTTTCTCTACTGTGACAATCAAAAAAGCAGCTGCCTAGATTTACTTCCTTTCAAAAAAAAAAAAACTAAGTATATTCCCAGTGACTTTGCATATAGACCCTCTTAGTCAAGTCCATTTAGTTCATCTTTTCATGTGTCTTGAGTTCAAGAAGCCATATAAAGCTTTGTAATTAGGTTTCTGAATTTCTACTAACTTTGTTTTGCTTATAAATGAGACTGTATCACTCAGTGATTACAAGGGAATCTAGATAGAAAGGAGCACAACACCTATGTTTGAGCAAAAAACTAATAAAATTAATAAGTATCAGAGTTCATAACCTATTTGATAATAACCAGCCACTTTCTAAGGAATCGTTGATGAAGTTACTTACTACACTAAAACACAGTACCTACAAGATGTAAAATGGAAACTACATATTTGACCATAGCCAATATGGAGTGAGTTTGTTTTGTCTTACTGAATAAGGAATATAAGGATTATTTTTTTCTTCTTCTAAAAGGAGAATGGATAAAAGGGAGAGGAAATAAATGTAAAAAAATAAAATAAAATTTAGAAAATTTCAAGTAAAATAAATTTACAAAATACATTTTAGAAAGTAACTTCACAATATTTATTTTAGAAGATAAGTGTATAAAATTAGATTTTTATAAAATTTACAAGCTTTACAAACTTCAAAGTGCTACTTAAGTATCGCTATTATCCAATGCCTTAAATTTTGCAATATACTTACCATACATTACTCTTTCAAGTTGGATAAAGTATTTTGAAAAGAGAATTCATTCATTTTTTTATAAATGGTGGATCTAGCATATAGGAGGCACTAGATCCTTTTGCAATTGAATTGAGACTCACATTAACTCTCAGAAGGCTACTTACTAGAAGTATTATCATCCCCATTTTACAGATGAAGAAACAGACTATGTAAAGTGACTTGTTGAGGGTCACAGAACTAAACAATGTCAGAAGCAGAATCTGATCCAGGTCATGATGCCTACAAATTCAGAACTGCTTCCACTACAATAGAGCACCTATGAGAAGCTTGCATGGAAACTATTGAACTGAATTAAACAATGTAAATTGAAAGATAGATGTTTGAGTGAATTTACTTAGAAAGAACAAACACAATACTAAAGAAAATGTGCATATGAGTATAAGGGTGTGTGTTTATATATTTATGTGTGGATACAAGTATATGTGTATATGAGGTTTTTTTTAAAAAATATTCTCATCAGTTCTTTAACTCATCCCTCATAATCTCTTTTGATTAGAGTAATATCCAGATATAAGTGTATCTGGCTAAATGTGGATGCATACACACATACCCACACATAGATGTGGATAGATATGAATTTTTATGATGTAATTTGAATTTTCTTTTATGTACATAAATACTCATTTATATATGTATATATTATATATGTAGATAAGTATATAAACATGCATATATATTTAGTGCCTATCTGAGGAACAACACATTTAATGATTACATTGATTTAAATATTTAAAATATCATTTGCCCAGCCTCACAATGGATAGCTGAGATCTATTGTGTCATCCCATCTTCCATCTACTCTCTTCTATTGCCAATTTCTATAATATAACATATATACATTTTATATTTGTTAGTTTACATATTTTCCCATAGAGTCATAGATTTCGAGCCAGAGATACCTCAATGTTTACAAAGCCCAACACATTGGATTTACAAATGATGAAACTGAGACCCAGGAATTTTGCTCAAGACTATGTCATCATCACCACCACCACCACCACCACCATCATCATCATCATCATCATTATAACAACCATAACAATCAGTAATCATGAGAGTGAAGTTTGAAAACATATCTTCAGCCTCCTCTAGGTCATTCTCATTTCCTTACATTAGGCTCCCTCCACTTGGGCCAAGTGCAAAGAAAAAAAAACACCAAAAGATATCAACCACAGAGGCAGCAAGATGGCACAGTTGATAGAGCACTAGGCCTGGTCAGGGAGAAGAGTTCAAATCCAGGCTCAGACATGGATTAGTTGTTTGATCCTGGGCAAGTCACTTACTTGTCCTCCTTGGTTTTCTTATCTGTAAAATGTAAAATTATTTATTTTCCAGGGCTATTGTTAGAACCAAATGCAATATTTGTTGGGTGTCTTGAAAAGTTTGAAGTACTTATATAAATGCTATTATTATTATTATTATTATTATTATTATTATTAAGCACAAAGAGAATATTAAGAAGCAAGCATTTCTTAATTAAGCAACTATTATGTACTTGGTCCTGGGAATTCATAAACAAATATAAAACAGCCATTGACCTCAAGAAGCTTTAATTCTTTTATATATATATATATAATATATATATGTCAATTAGCATAGTGCTGGTGCACAGTAGGATTACAACCAATATTTACTGACTGACAGATAAGTAAATAGAAGATGTATTTAAATTAAATGTAAATTAATTTCAGGGAGAACAGGGCACTGATAACTGGGGACATTAAGAAAGGGGAAAGAGACAAGAATTAAGATAACAAATCTATGATGTGGATATAACACTTTTTCATGAAATAGAAGTAATAATTGTCATCACCAATATCTAGTCCTCAGTCTTTCTAAAAGAAATATTTGAAATTTAGATTTTCAATTTACTATAGCAAGGTAGTTTGTTACCAAGTCTAAATTTACCATCAGAGGCCTTGGGTTCAAAGCCAAACTCGACCACATCCTATCCACATGGCCTTAAGACAGTCTCTTTATCTCTTGAAGCCAGGGTTTGTTTCCTTATTAACAAAATTATAAGGATAAGCAGGATGAATTCTGAGTCC
This sequence comes from Gracilinanus agilis, assembly GCF_016433145.1. Taxonomy (NCBI): domain Eukaryota; kingdom Metazoa; phylum Chordata; class Mammalia; order Didelphimorphia; family Didelphidae; genus Gracilinanus; species Gracilinanus agilis. The sequence goes on along the minus strand of NC_058132.1, from coordinate 673,537,913 downwards.
CACCATCCCCCAACTAGTGCTAAATCTAAATCTATGACCCTAGGAAATGCCAAAGGAAATGCCAGACTTTAAAGGTCTGGACAAAAAACTGGTGCCCCCCAAGATTCCAGGCTGATACTCAAACCCTAGGTATCTGTGCCCTGAAATTGTCAACTGGAAACTTGCCCATGATCTTCCTATTTAAAATAGAATTTGTCCACTCCATCGACATAAAACGTGTCTGCTAAATGCTAATGGTGATATGAAATTTAAGACTATGCCATAAAACTAATCCCAGCCTAGGAAACCCCCAAACATTAAATTCAGTGCCCAAAGTGACTTGATTGAGTCCTATGATCTGGTGGTTGTCATTTCCACAAATTCATATTAAAAGAGAATTTTCTGACTGAAACTTAAGCATACTCCATAAAGAGGAAAATTTCAATCTTCCTAATCTCATAGTTATGAGGCAGTTGTGCTTAGAATTTTCTTTTCTCAAAAATGGATAAACTGGAATTCTGCCCTCCCCAAAACATCATTTTGCTTGTATCTAGGTTGGGCATAGAAAGACAGGCATATTCTGTGATTCGAGAGAGTCCAGAGATTTTTACCAACAGATGTGGTTTCACTATTATGTGTTGCTAAACCAATTAAATCACTGATTTAGTCTTTAAAAATGCCAATCGACCCAAAAAAACAAATATGAAAAATAAAGTCATGTCCTTGCTTCAGATAGGTAAGCCCTTCCACCTGAGGAATTCTCCTGAATATAAAAAAGAATTAGATAATATGGATGGAGGGTGAGCATTAAAAATGAGATTTTTCCTTCCCTCTGATTCTCCAAAGTTTATGCCTTTGCTGAAAGGACAATGAAAGAGAAGAAATGTTTCCACTAGGATCATAGATTTGGGTTGGAGGAACCTTCAACATCATCTCATTCAGACTCATTTTAAACCTAAGGAAACTGAGGTCCAGAATGGTGAAAGAATTTACTTAATTACACCAAGATAAGCAGGTATTTGATGGCTTCAAACACAGGCATGCTGTCTCAAGATTCAGCCTTCTTTCCAATGAATCAAGTTTTAACCCCCAAATCAAATGGAACTCAAGAAGACAAAGGGTATGCGTAATCCCAGCTCTACTGATTCACAAAATAGGTCTGTTTTCTACAGTCTGGTGTGTTCTATATGGACATAGCAGATGCATGGGGAAACAAACTTGTATGTTGTCAGCAAATCAAAGAGATTGAAGACTGTATCCCAGCACTATGAGATTTACAGTTATGGCCCCATTTCCATTACAAACCCCATTTTCCAGGCGTTTATAATTCTGCTGTAAAAACTGTCTCCAGGATGAAGTTTGGTAGGCACACAAAGAGATGTAAATATGAGTGTTCATTCTTGAATAAAGGCTCATTTTGAATCCAACTGGGAAATGTGAATGAGGAAAGATACACTTTGCTTTAGTGCCAATAGTTAATTTCCACTAAGACTGGAAGGGAAATGGTGGCAAATCTGGATAAGATCATTTATTGTCACATACTGAATTTCTGTCACAAAATCATAAAAGATTACTTAATCTCAGAATCTCCCATTTGGAAGGGACATTAAATGTCATCTCCTCTAACCCATACTATGGTTCTAAGGGAAGGCTTTGAAAGAATGTCTTTCCATACTTTCTGCTACCTTTTCCATACTTATTTATGAATATAAATATAAGAGAGAATATAAGCTTCTGAATGGGAAGGATGTTTTCAATGTTGGATTTGTATTCCTAGCTTTGTACCTGGAACAAAGTAGGATATCAATAAATGCTATTAGGATGATTGATTGAGACTCTAGATTAAGAAGTGAGGCAGCCATGGCATGGCAGGATGTGTTGGACTAGAAGAAAGGAAAACATGGGTTCAAATCCTACCTACTGCACTTTGTAGCTATGCCACCATTAGATTATGAGTTGCTTCCTTGAGAGCACAGGTCATCTTTTATCTTTCTTTATACACCCAATTCTTAGCACAGTGCCTGGCACATAGTAGGTACTTAATAAATTGTCACCCACTGACTCACTGTGGACAACTCATTTAAATCTCAGTGTTATTTTTCCATAAGAATGATACTAATAATTCTAATGCTGACTTTTTACGGGTTATAGGAAGTCTCAGCAGTTCTAGGTTCTAATCCTACTTCTGACATTTACCTCGAACAAGTCCCTTAACCCTCTGACCTTCAAATTTCTCTTCCCTAAAAAAGGAGATAAAAGTATTTATAGAACTCTCTCCCCATTTAGGATTGGGGAAAAATACTTTCTAAACATTGTAGAAAGGAAGGGACTCAAAGGACACCTAATTCAATTTGTGTTATTCATTCATTTTTCAGTCCTGCCCAATGTTTTCTTGGCAGAGATATGGAAGCGGTTTGTCATTTCCCTCTCCATCTCATTTCACAGATGAGGAAACTCAGGAAAACAAGGTTAAGTGACTTGCCCAGAGTCAAACAGCTAATAAGTGTTTGAGGAGAGATTTTAAGTAAAAAAAAGTAGTCTTCCTGACTCCAGAACCAACCATCCTGTGCCCAACAGAAATCCCCATGAGTATCCCTGATTAGCATTCATCTAGACACTTTTAAAAACCTTCCAATGAATAGTAACCCACCATTTCTGCTGATAATCCATTCCATTGTGAGCTAATTCTCATTTTAGGAAGATTTTCCTGATATCATCAAACTTAAATTTGTATTCCTACCATCTCCCCTTCTTGACTTTGTGACTTCTCTTCTAGATAAATATTCTCTAACTCTTCAACTAGTTCTAACTCAGGATGGATATAATAGTTTTCACCATGAAAATTATCTTCCCCATAACATTCTCTGACTTATAAAAACCCATTCTATAATGTAACAGTCAGACCACAATAATGAAGCTGTGGTCTGACAAGAACAGAGGTGAGTAAAACTCACTTTTGCAGTACTGTATACTTGGCTTCTCTTAATGCCCTTCAGGGTCATATGTATGGCTTTTCTCTCCATATTGAACTTATAAATAAAAAATATTTTTAATTTAGAAAATAATCTTCCACAATACAAAAAAATCAACATATTTTTCAATGAACTGCTAACTAACCAAACCTTTGGATCATATACTTTAAAAAAACTATTTATAAATTTATATTTCTGCTTATTTAATTTCATTTTATTCTATTAAACTAAAATTTCTGGCCTTCCAAGAACTTTCAGGGTCTTAATTTTGCTCAACAACAAATGACAGCTTCATGTCATCTGAAAATTCAATAAGCATCCCATCTCTACCATTTCTTGAGGTAATTAATGAAAATATTAATTTAGTAGACTAAGCATCAATCTCTAGAGTATTCACCTAGAGTCTTTCAAGTTAATGTTGAGCCACTAATGATTATCCCTTGGGCTGATGATTCAACCAGTGTGAAATGCACCCAACTATCATTTATTGCACATTTTCCCCATATTTTCAGTAGGAATATTATAAGAGATTTGCCCAATACTTTGCAGGAAAGAAGGAAAAATGAGTGTGAGACACTAAGGATATTCTTAGATTCAATTCATGTATTGTAGTAGCTTTGTTTAACTTTTTCACCATGTTTTTTTTTTAATTCTTTTTTTTTTTTACCAAAGATGGAAATCTGGGAAGAAGATTGATTCGGAAATGAGAATACTTTAAACAGAAGACATAAACCATTTTTACAAATTCTCTCCTGAAATACAGGTAAATTATATCTACTCGGTTTTTCCCGATCACAGTAGATTTAGAGCTGAAATGGACATGAAAGGATTTCAAATCCAGGCCCTTAATTTTACAAATATGAACCTACCAGTGTAGGGGTACAATCCATACAAGAAATTCAGGTTAGACTGTCCTAACCTTTTCTGGATGAAGTCAGATTGCTTCTTTGTGAATAAATCTTTCCTTTCTAGGTAACTATTGACAATTCCCTTCATAACACATTGTAGAATTTTGCCAGAAACTGGAGTCATGCTTTTAGACATGGCTAGCTTTCATTTTTTGAAAATCAGATCATTTGCCCATTTCCCATCCAATGGTATGTAGCTCCCCTTTTCCATTAATTTCCTAAGGCCACAAAAGTAGCTCAACAATCACACCAATCAATAATTATTTATTAGGCACTGAGTTCTAAACACCTGAAAGTCAAGGAAAAAGCAAAGCAGTCCCTATCCTTTAAGGAGCTTACCTTTGGGTGGTCAGGACATAACATAACATAATATAGAGAGACTGATACACGCAAGATACTGACAGAGGTGAGGAGAACCAACATAAGAGGGGAATGTCCTAGGAACTGGAAGAACTTAGAAAGACCTCCTGGAGAAGAAGGTAGCCCATGAGATGTTATAAATGAAGCCAGGGGTTGTAAGAGGCAGAAATGAAGAGAGCTCACCCCAGGCATGAGAGGACTGCCAATAAAAAGGTAGATTCAGGAGAGGGAAGTTCTTGTAAGCAGAGCAGTAAATAATGTAGAAGGGCTGTACCAGATCAAAGGAATAAAAACACTAACGATAATAATAGCATCATTTAGTATTTTAAGATTTGTATAGTGCTTTATATATGATATCTCATTCATATACATGTTCTCATTTACATATGTCATCTCATTGGAGCTATACTACAAAAAGTGCTGGGTTTGAAATCAGGAAGACCTGAGTTCAAATACCAACTCAGATATTTAGTATATTACATGTATATTATATATTATATATCACATATCATATATATTATATATTATATATTACGGGCAAATCATTTAACCTCTGTCTGCCCCAGTTTCCTCATTTATAAGATGGGAATGAAAATAATAACACTTACCTCCCAGGACTGTGAAAATCAAATGAGTTAATAATTGTAAAGTACTTAGTGCTTGGCACATTAATTATAATTATTATCATTATCATTATTATTATTTCATTCTCACAAATGCTATAATTAGTTCACTACCAGATCTTCTTCTGGATCTAGTGACCAAAATTGATGTCAGCCAGCTAGGTGCTCTCCATCAGTCTCCTCACTTGTCTTGTCCTATTATCTGCTTTCATCCTATTATTTTCAGGCCTTAATGCACTGTATAAGTGAGTTATTATTTATGTATCATCATCAATAGTATTATTAACAATACTCTGGAAGAGGTGTGTTGCAATCTGCACTTTCAGATAGAGTTCCTCTATTTATGAGACCATGGTCCAATGAATTATTGATATTTATAGAGTATTTATTGTTCATGTTGCCAATGAGAATAAAGAAACTTAGTTCATTTTATTACAACTCCTTATATCATGCAAAATAAAGGGGAATATCAGTCATTTAACCATCTCTTTGGAAATGTTTTCCTCCTTATCAATGCATTCCTGCCAAATCCTTGCAAAATAATTTGTTTTAATTTACAATGTCTTAACAAATTGTTGACAAACTCAGGTTCCCAATTACTTTGCCTGGATGCTGCTTTTTTTGTCTATCCCTCATCAGAAACCAGCTCATAAAGATGGTTTACACTAGAGGCCACTTTGTTTTCTCTTGCCTTTCCCTGAAAAAGATAAATATTTCCTAAAACCTTTCCTAGCATTTGCCAACCTTCAAACTTTCCCAAGTTCTTATCAATTGTTTGCAAACATGATTTTACAAAGAGGAGAAAAACAACTTGGTAATTCAAAAAAGTTTTTTTTATTTTTCCTTCAGAGTTTTCATTTCAAGAAAAATTCTGTTAATCTGATGTAAAGCCAGTAAGGCTAGTTGACATTTCAAATGTTTTTTGAAGATGGGCCAGCCTTTCTTTTCAGCAGTGACCCAGCACATGAATGACTGTCAAAACAATGAAGATAAAGAGTTGGGCAAGGTGGTGGTCAAGAGAAAAATCAAACTTAAATAAATCATCAATTACCATCAACCCAAGTTATAAGTTAGTAAACAGAGGCCAAGGACTGATAAAAATACTCAAAAGATCCATCCTACTCTGTTTCTCAACTGCTCAACACTGCATGCTAAATCTCAAAAGTTAAGCCCAGTAGAGCTTTTGAATGGGCACTTAAGCATTTGAGGGCTAATGTCCAGGATTAAGCAGAGAAATCTTCCACTGGACTCTGATCTGAGCAGATATTAGGATTATTGTGTCCAATCATGGGTTCCAGAGTTTCAGAAAGTCATTAATCAGTGGGAAAAAATCCAAAGGAGAATTCTTGACATTGGAGGGCCTCAAGGCTATGCCATCTGAGGCCTCTTTTAAAAATATCTAGTAATGCTAAGCCTAAAGAATAAGAATTAGGGAGAAAATGTTAGCTATCCTCAATTTTTTCATGAAGAAGAGGGAATGTATTTACCTTTTGTTAAAAGCAGTGGGAACAAACTAAAGAGAAATATTCATTTAAAGAAAATCTTGCTAGCACTCAAAGCTGCCAAAGGGTGAAAGGGACTTTTCCAGGATGTATTGGGTACCTCCTTTAAAGTAGCAATGACCTTAATAAAGAATATAAAATTTCCGTTCAAGTACAAATTTAGCCAGACCTCCGACATCTCTTCCAGTTTGGATGTATAATTCCAAATCTGTGGATGTTCTCTAATTGATGTGGGCTCTATTTTATATCATTGTATTTTATTTTATCTTATAAGCCCTTACCTTACGTCTTGGAATCAATACCAAATACTGGTTCCAAGGCAGAAGAGTGGTAAGGGCTAGGCAATGGGGGTCAAGTGACTTGCCCAGGGTCACACAGTTAGGAAGTGTCTGAGGCCAGATTTGAACCCAGGACCTCCCATCTCTAGATCTGGCTCACAATCCACTGAGCCACCCAGCTGCCCCCCTAGGCTCTATTTTAAATAAATACTTAAGAATAATTTCAGTGTCATTCATTCCACTTTTCAGAAGAAAAAAATAATTTGAATTTGAGAGCTAGAGTTAAGGCTTAAAAATATAATATAAAGTGATATGTAATGACTTGAAGCTATGCCACTTATCCCATAAGTACTAAATGGGAGAATCCTTTGTATGAAGATTCTCTTGCCATGTAATGCCAATGTGAATGGATCCCTACTCTTCCTTTTCCTTTCTTTGAAGATGGGGTTGGTAACAAAGCTAATATATTTTGTTACTAAAATAGATCATTTCCAGTTGTATATTTCCTTAGAGGAACAAGGCAGAGCTTATTGTCAGTGTACACTTACTTTATCCAGATTAATCTTCTTTCATGACTCAGATTCAGAGACATGGATATTTGGAAGCGGAAAGAAGATGTGAGTGTCTCGGTCCTGTCTCAGATAGAAGATATATACCGTGCCTCAATGGAATAAGTATCCTACCTCAACAAATACATAGAAGTATCTAAGGGAAAACTACTTTCCCTTCCTTGATAGAATATGAGCTCTTTAAAACGGAAGATTATTTCATTATTCAAATATTCTTATCTTTAGCATCTTGGACAATAACTGGTACATAGCAGGTAATTAATACATGTTTATGAATTGACCGTTTGACACAGAACAGGCAAATCTCAATGGAATAAGTTTTGTGGTCTCCCTTGATATAAAACATCATCCATGGGAATTCCATTTATATTGAACAAAACAGTAGAGGCTGGATGGAATAAGTTAATGTCATCCATACAGAGATTCTCCTATGGGAAATCTATTCACCTTGGACTCAAACCATTATAGGTCACAGTCATTCTAAGATAAGGATACACAAAAGAAATGTAGCTTTTGTTTTTTGGTCAACAAGGAGTACAGGAATTCTCTATACCAACACAGATCATAATCCACCTCTAACTTAATAGGCAAGTCCTGCAGAATTATTGGGAGCACAGAGTGTGGACTGGCCCAGGTCACACAGCTAGAGGATGCCCAAGGCAGTCTTCAAACTTGTCTCTTCCTGACTCTGATCTCAGTATTCTATCTCTCCTCCTCTGCTTCTTGGATACTTAAACAAAATGCCAGCAGTTCTAGTGTGGGTTTAGGAGAAAAAATCTAGTGACATTTGCTAATGCTCTTCTGGAGAGAGATGAGCACCCCTAGCACTTATGTTCATCAGTGTCAAACGAATGTCAGCTCTGAAGAATAAGAAAAAAGTGGAAGGTGACAGGAACAGTTAAGTCAGTGTAAAGAAGACAGAAAAGGGCCCACTGACTGTTTCAGAAAAACTGAACAAAAATGGAATTGTTTGATTCCTAACTGGAAGAAAATTAAGAGATGATTATGTCCTGTTGGTGTTAAGTCTTTGTCCTCAGAAGCTGAGGCAGAGAGCCAAGGAGTCAGGCAGTCTGCTGGAGGAGGTGTCAACATAGCAACAGATGAGTATTTTGGGGATCTTGTGTGCTCAATTTATCTTCCCATGAGGACACTGTTCACACATTATTCTATATAATGCTTTTTTTAAAGAAGGGATCTTATGTCTTTTCATTAGTCCTTATTATATAGGAAGTATAGTCTTATCCCTTCCTTTATGACAGTGTCTGGACTTCTGTATAAAAAGGCAGATAGGTGGCACAGTGGATAAAGTGCTTGACTGAAGTTCCAATCCAGCCTCAGACATTTCTAGCTATGTGACCCTGAGCAATTCGCTTCATTTACTCATCTGTAAAGTGAACTGAAGAAAGGAAATGACAAACCAGTCCAGTATCTGCCACAAAACCTCCCAGTGGGGTCATGATGGGATGGATGGGACTGAAAACGTTTAAATAATAACAAAAACAAAAAGGAGTGGCCAGAGGTTTTTGTCATCATCCTTTCTTTTTATGCTCTGCAATCCTATGAAATCCTATTCTATTCTATTCTATTCTATTCCACAAATATTTATACAGAGCCCCAGACAACAACTAGTAAATAGTTGCCACTTACATTGTGTTTCAAAGTTTATAAAAAATTTCCAAACCTACCTTTTCAACTTCATCATCCATTACATCCAATCCTCAATTCTGAGGTCTAGCAAGACCAGTCTTTCTCTCCTTCATAAACAATGCTCCATCACCAAACTACATGTGTTTGCACTGACTGCCCCATAATGCTAGGGGAGTACTTACACCTCAATTCATCCTCTTTAAATTCCTTGTTCCCTCAAATGTCAGTTCAAATGTCACTTATATATGAAACCTTTGCTTATCAGAAGCTAATGCTAGTGTTTTCCCTTTTTTCCTTCAAAAAAATATATGGCATTATTTATTTTGTATCTGTTTTCATAGCTTTATTCCATGATTCTCCTCCCTCACAAAATCTACTGGATTTTTCTCTTTGTATCCTCAGCAGCTAGAAAATAGTTGTTGTTCATCATTTATTTTTGAAGAGGACTGATGCAAATAGTAGGGGCTTAATAAATACCTGGTGATTGATTGACTCATTGATTACTATATTTGATCCTCACAATGATATTCTGGGGATAAATGCAGAACTCATCATCTCAATTTTACTGATAGGAAACTGAGAATGATAGAGGACCGATAGCTTGCCTAAGATCACCCAGATTTTAGGTGTTTGAGATGAGATTCAAAAACATTTTTCCTGACTCCAACTTCAGCTCTCTATCAATTAGACCAATAGCTTCTTTTTGCAAGACATTGAGCTTGAAGTCAGAGATTCAGTGACAAAATTGAAATGGCTCCTACCCTCAGGTAACTTATCTTCTAAAGGTGTGAGTGGGAGTAAGAAAGAATAGGTATACATATACACAAAATATCTAGGAGAGAATAATGGGAACTAAGGATAAATCAAAGTACTCTAGGAATATCTGAAGAAAAAAAAATAAATCATTTGTTCAGTATATGCTGATGCATTTTCATTTGGATTTTCCCTTTTCCTGTTATGTGGGGCATACCTGTTGCCCTATTACCAGTATATCTTAAGTGCTTGACCCATAAGAACAATGTCCTTTTTAATTCTTCGTATGTCCAGTAAACACTCTCTCTGCACTAGAGGAGGGCCATTAAAAGATTAACCATAGACATTTTAACCTAAGATTGCACAGCAAGAAGTCATTCATGATCTAGTCATATCTAGAGGAAAATTCTACAGCATTCAGAAGGCAATAGAAGATAAGAAAGAATTATCTTTGCCTGAGTAAGTCCACCCCAAGTTTGGTGCCACTTGGTCTGTACACTCATAAACAAGCTTTTTGCCCAACAGAAAACTATCCAAACTAAATGGAATGAGTTAACAGAGGTTTTAGAGAGAGGCCATTTCCCAGTGGCAGGTGGGAGAAATTAGAAGCATTTATAGGGAGCATTTGGTTTGGATGTGACTAATTTGCCCAGCTAACCTGGACCAAACACTTCCTTTATATTTTCTGTCCAGGGTCCTAGCAAATGAGAAGAATATGATATGAAGAATATGCCTCTATCTGAGAAATAGGAAGCACTGTGACAAGAGAAATGCATAAAGATGAGATTGGCTTCATGCAAAGTTACAGAAATCAAAGGCAATATCCCAAAAGCCTTTAGGAAGACATTAAGGAAATTCAAAGTTAGTGAACACTAATTCTTCCCGATGAGTTTAGGCAATGCTTCAAGTTTTTCATTGTAGCCACATCACCCCCTGCTTATGCCAGACACATAGTAGGCATATCAATAAATGCTAAGCAGGCAGTATATTGAGACAAACTCACATGTATGATATAGACAATCAGAGTAAAGATCTCAAAGGATGAGTCCGGGAAAGCAAAAACAAATTCTTCCTATAGAAAACAATTTGACAATAATTCCTCTAATAGCTATTGAGTATCTCTATACAGTTTGTACTAGTAACTGAGGGACATAGAAAGACAAATATTGTAGCATCTCTGTTTTCCCTAAACTTATAATCTAAAAGAAAAGATCTGAAAATGCAAAAAATATACATACATAATAGGAAGAAACCAAATCAAGCTAGACCAGGAACAAAGCCAATGATGAACAGCTAGAGAATCAAATATTTTCTATAAGATTTCTGTTATTCCTTCATAATTTAGGGGGTGAGTGATCCACACGTTGGGCAGGCAGAGATAGATTGTGATTTATATCTTTGAAAGCAGCACCCATAAGAATGAAATCACAGCTCTATCAAAGTACCAAAGTAATCTAACAATAAAGGACTCACCCCCATCCTGAGCCGGGGACTCTAAAGATTTCCTCAGGGAAACTGACCTTCCCTCTCCATTAAGTAGAGTTTGTCATTTGTGACAACAGTTATTTTGTCATTTGTGGTAAGGCATGAAGCATCTCAGCCTTAGAGAATGATTCCAAAATTGCCCAACGACAATGGACAATTCATCCAGAGTAAAGGAATAAATTCCTCACAAATTTATAAGGCAAAGAATCAGAACCCTAGAGAATAAAATACCAGGAACTGAACCCATTTCACTGAGACTATTTGCAAGAAAAGTACCATGTTCTTTTCATCACATGTTCCCAGGAGATATTCTATGCTGAGACAACCTTAAAGAAAAATACAAGGCCTTATGGAGCCTTTTCTCCACAAAAACTGGCAGGTGCTCCCTCCTTACAAGAATGTCTGGTGGAATAGGCTAACACAAACCCCTTTCTTTTCATCTCAAAATCCTTATGTAATTTTAGCAGAAAATCTGCAAAAGTCAGTAAAAATAACTTTGATATTGTCCTATTTTTTAAATGTCATACTCAAAAATAAGAAAGGAAAATCATTCTTGCCATAAGCCATGAAGGGAACAATCACTCTTTTTCAAATGCTCCATGCTAATTCCTAAACTCATAACAGAAATACACGAAGTATTTTTTTCCTCCTTCAACAAATATGTATTAAATGCCTACTTGAAAGACATTGTGCCTGGAGCCTGGAATACAAAGATAAAAAAATGTCATATTTGCCCTCAAGGAGGTTACATTCCAATGGAATGGTCAGTAACACAGTGTAGAGAGATAAATATGGACAACATAGATTATGATTAATCTATCAATGAACATTTATTAAACTCCTTGTGATGGGAAGCTGAAATACTAAGTTAAGAAAAAAGAAAAGAATCCCTAATGTCAAGAGGCTTAGATCTACCATGGGAGACAACATATATGTACATAAGTATGCCTACATACACACACAGACACACAAACAAATAAATGAAATAGAGTTTAAAAAGGTGGGTACTCCCAGTTGGAGAGATTAGGAAAGTGAAGTAAGCCAAGCCAGAAAAATATATTTATATAATAATATTATAAAGAAAAAATTCTAGTGCTGTGTAAATCATAAATTCAAAAGAATGAAGATGAAACATGCCACTCACCTTCTTCTAGAAGGGTAATAAACTTAAATCACAGAAAGAGACATCATTTTGGAGAATTTCCCTCTCTATAAGACTTGGTGATCTTACTAGCTCCTGGGGATTTAACTAGCAACTATATGCTGATGATACTCAAATCTACCTTCCTTATCCCAAATTCTGTTGACAGCCAGTATCACATCTCTAATCAATATTCAGGCAACTCAAACTTAAATTCAATTCATCTCTCCTCTTTTAATTGATTTTTATATCACTTTTTTTGGCATATGTTTCCATTCTGTCTCCTTCATTAGATTTTAGATTTACTTCAAAATATGAGCTCCTGGAAGTCAGGGACTATCTTTTCCCTCTTTTTGTGTGCCCGGAACTTAGCACAGAACTTGTCAAATAATATAGTTAAAAATGTTTATTTTATATTGGTTTATTATACAGGCAATATAGGAATTATATTTAGTATAAGGATTCTATTTGTGGTTGGAATGGTTAGTTGGGAAGGAGAGTAAATGTTTGTTAATTATTTTTTTAATGTGACACAATGTAATGATCTTAATTGAATGAAAAGCACATACTTTGCAGAGGCAAAGACTCAGTGGATAGAATGTTGGGCCTGTAATCAGGAAGACCTGAGTTTAAATCCAGCTTCAGACATTCACTAGCTGAGTGATACTAGGCAAATCATTTAACTTCTCATTACCTTAACCCACTCAAGAAGGAAATAACAACTCCAAGAACTTTGCCAAGAAAACTCCGTACAAAGTCATGTCAACTGAACACAACTGAACAATAACCACCCACTTTCTATTTACACAAAAGATTAAATGGTCATTGCAAGTCTTTCAATATTTTATATTTACTAAACTTATTGTTATAATGTTCTGATTCAGGTTGTCCCAAAAGGTAAATTTCATATGGCACTAAGTCATTCGGCACACCGTTTATTATCAAATAATGGCATCCTGATGCCTTGGAATCTTTTGTCAAAATCTAAGGGGAAAGGGAACCTTGTCCACTGATCAACAGCTATGCACTCATCACCAGTTTGCATCACTACAGCAAGTATTCTGATGCTGTTGTATCCAGCCCTTTAACTACTGGATGACTTTGGTGCATAGATCTTTATTTTAGTACTCTAAAAGAATGGCAGAGACTATTTTGTCTTGTACTCAGTACGTCTCAAGTTTTTGTTTATTGAAATGTGTAACCAAAATAGTATAATAATATGCAGACCCAACATGTCAGGCTATTATACATGAGATACCATCACAGAACTGAAAGTTGGAAAGGAACTCAGAAGTCCCTTTGCCCAACCCATGCCTGTACAGGAATTTCTTCTACAATACACCCAACAACTGGTTTTTCCATTTTCCATTTTCTATCTGAAGGATACCAATGATTGGAAATCACTTTCCCTGCTCCTTTGGGGAAGGAATATTTTGTTTGTTTGCTTGTTGTTGTTTTTTTTGTTTGTTTTGCCTTGCCTCGTGTCCCCAGAACTTAACCAAGTGCCTGGAACACAATAGGTATTTAGATGATGATGATGATTTACACCACTTTTAAACATCACAAAAGTTGATGGACTTTCTCCCTTATATTGCATATTCTGCCTCTACAGATTCTACTTTTGGGCTCCTAGTTTTACCCTAGGATGTCAAGCAAAACCAATGCTCTTCAGCATTACCCTTTTCAAGTATTTGAAAACAGTTTTCATGTTGTGACTTGTGCTCCACACAAGAAAAGTATTGGGATGGACCAAATGTCTTGTGGAAGAGTTGTATCCCATGGTGCTCTTTTTGTAAAAATAAAAATAGGAAAGATGCATTAAGACTTCCTAGAGTAAATCCATTTATAATCCACTTAAGTCATAAAAATGTTCTTACTATAATTCCAAAGAGATCATTCCAAAGAACAAAGAATATTGAAGAAAACAAGGTTCTATCCAAAATTTTAAAAAATGAAATAGACAAGTGATTCAAATGAATCAGTGGTTAAGGAACTTTCACTTTAATGGTGTTAAAAGCGATTCATCGTTTCTTATGGTTTTAATGCTTGTACCTTTCTTTCACATACTATGCTTTCTTTTATGAAATCCACTGGTCTTGGGTTCAGTCATATATAGAGAATATATATACAGATAAATGAATATATTTATTCATTTATATGTATAGATATGCAAATATGTGTGTGAGTGTGTATCATTGTTCTGAGTACAGACAACAAGTCCCCAAATCCTACTTTTCACCATGGCATAGATATTGCCCTAGATTATCAGTTATGCCATTATAGATCATTTAGAAGTATTTTATCTATGATAGATGCTATAGAAGCATCATAAATACTAAAGAAGTTTCTATAGGACTACAGAATGTTTGCAAGGTTTTTATTTTTTGATCACTAGTCTAACTAAATGACACATAGCAAGTTCATCAGGAAAAATCAGGATACCACGCAATGGACTTCTTGATCACAAGAACTCATAAATATCACATTATGATATGGATGAATTACAAACTATATTGTTAAAGAAAATATCAAAGCTTTCAAGGTTGAGGAAGGAAATCCATCTGTTTGAATTAATATATTTCCCTAGATAACTGTGAAATGGGGGCATGTCAGCTATGCAGTGTTACTTATGTAACACACATATATACACATCCAACTAGTTATTCCTGGAGATATTTTAAATCTAGGCAGTTAACTCCACATTCTCAAGTAGAGTAGGGGTATTCGTGTATGCTTTTGAATCTACTGCTCAATTCCCTTCAGTAGTATAATCTAAGAAGGCTAGTATAGTGTGATAAATGTCAGGGATAGTTCATGAATTTGAATATGTTTATTCAACTAAGCTTGGTTTTGAAAAAAGAAACCAGTCATTAGATCCAAAAAAGACTATGGTTTAGACGGAGGGTCAACAAACTACTCTCATTGGGCCAGATTACTGCCTGCATTAGTACAGCTCTGAGTTAAGAATGATTTTTAAATGCAGTCAAACTTCATTAAAAAATACAAAAACCATTCTTAGTTCCCTGACAGTACATAACAGGTAGCAGGCCATATCCAGCCCACAGGTCACAGCTTCTAGACCCCTAGTTTAGACAATTGCAAGGGGGAAATACTATGAATTCAAAGCATAAACACAAGCTTCAAAATTCACTCCATTCATAGGTTTTTTGCTGTTTGTTGTACACGACAATAATTCTAGGGATGCCAGGCCTTCTCATGGCCATCCAATCAGTCAATAAGTACCCATTTATGTGCCTGGCACTATGTGCTAAGGACTGTACCCGATATCATTAATGCTCTTCCCCCTTATCTTTGCTTTTTGGCTTCCTTAACTTTCTTCAAGACTCAGCTCAACTGTTACTTTAGGAAGCCTCCTTATTGGGTCCTTCCCTCTGAGACTATTTCCCATTTACAATGCAAATATCTGGCATGTATTATTTCCCCTATATTGTCTCCTCTTTTAGAATATGAGCTCCTTGGAGGCAGGGACTATTTTTTGCCTTTCTATTTCTAGAACTTAGCACAGTCTCTAGGACACAATCAGAATGAGTTGGACAGCAACCATATTCAAAGCAATGGACCACCATCTTTGATTCAGAAAAGCCAATAGGAAAGGTCAATCTAAGGTTATTTATTAATGTATATAGATACTAAGATTTAATTTACTTACAGGAACCAATTCTGTGTTCGTAGGAACATAGTAGGTGTTATGCCCAAATCTTTATTATCCTTCTCCTCCACACACAACTGTCAACACATACACTCCCTGCCCATCGATATAGGAAGCTAGAAGGACCAGATTTTAAAACTGAAAGGGTGCTTTCAATAGCACTACCCAGTACCCTTCAATATTTCTAACTCTGGATGCTTACCACTACTTCAACAAAATGGAACAATTCCCATGGAGCAGCACTTCATCAACTTTCACTATTGGAGAATTTGCAAGGAAACACTAAAGCAGGAGTTTGAGGACTGACTCAATGAGTCTAGCTACACAATAAGATTATTATATCTGGGTGATCAGCTAGGTGACTCAGTAGGTTGAAGGCCAGGCCTAAATATGGCAAGTCCTGGGTTCAAATCTGGTCTCAGACACTTCCTAGCTGAGTGACCCTGGGCAAGTCACTTAACCCCCATTGCCTAGTCCTTATGCCTCTTCTAACTTAAGTCTGATATTTAATTGATTCTTAGATGGGAGGTAAGGGTTGTGTTTTTATATATAGAAGATTATGTCTAGTCCAGAATACAGAGCTGATGAGTTGGATAGGTTTTACTGAAGGCACGACCCTCAAGAGTTTCCCATAGAATGATACAAAAAAATACAAGCCGTAATATGACTTTTTTTCAATCTTAAGCTAGTTCCCCATTTCATTCACAAATTAAATCTATCACCCATATACTTCCTTAGAAAAGATAACATTAGTCTCAATATTAGTGGAATGTATCAATTCCACAAAATTATTCACTTGAAAACCACCATGTTGTTATTGCTTACATTGCTATGGAGTCAAGATAGCATCGTTGTACATGACAACTGCTTAGAATTATAAATGGTAGAAAAGCATGTATTGGCAAATCCACTTAAGATCAACCAACATGAAACTAAGGTTAACTCATAAAACCATCCTTAGTCATCTTACTTTTTGATATGAAAATTAAAGAAATCCTATCCCTTCATTCACTGCAGAAATTGGGGATCATTTTACTGCAAGTACTTTTTTTTCTTTTTGGAACAAGGGAAGAAAGGTGGGGGGAGTCATAGCATGAAAGCAAAACATTAAAGATGGCATTTAAACTGTTGCAACAAATGAGACAAGCCCATGCTACATTAAATCCATGCATGAAATGAAGTCATCAACTCACACTCCCTTCTAGAATGCTGGCTGGTGAGTCAGTGAAATAGGCATCAAAAAAGGCAGAGAGAATTTAACCCTTGCTTTAGTCACAGGATCCAAGGAAGAGGGATTCACAACTAGAAGAGCATTTTGCAGAAGTGGAAACTTGGAAAGCCACAGCAGTGAAGTGACATGATGCCTGTCACTTAACTGAGGTCAACCCTTGCCCCTCAGCCCATTGTTTCTATGCCCTTGCTCCTGCAAAGCATCTTAGGGTTTGTGAGCTCAAACATAACTTGGAAGTCATTTAATACTATCCCTCTATTCCAAAATGAAACTACTGAGACTGAGAATGGATTACTAGAGGTAAGAGAGGCAATATTAATAAAAGTAGGACTCTAACTCCTAATCCAAAATTCTATCATCCATCATGGGAGAAAGGGGGTAGCATTTCCCTCACAAGCTTACAAAGACAGAAGGCTCATGGTTTTTTTCCTGCACAGTAAAATGCAGTTTCTTGAGAGGTAGGACAGTCTCTTTTTTGTCTTGGTATAATCAGCATCACCTATTAGAAGGGCTTGTCACAGAGTAAGGGCTCAAGAAATGTGCCTTTACTGTTTGATTAATTAATTACAACTAAATGTTGGCAGAGGTTCCATTTGGAGCCAGAGACACTAAAAGTTGTGTGGGTCCCCCCTTCCATATTTTTGATTTACCTCAGCATTTCGTTAATGGATTCTCTTCATTGCCATTTCCTTGTTGCCTTTTTCAGGAATGTTATCAAAGCCTAATGAGTAATTAAACTATTTTAGATTATGTTTAAATGCTAATGATTACCCTATAACTTACCTGCAGAGAAGGACCCCTCCTATCATCAAGGATGCTCTTAGCGATTTTAGAGACTGATAATATGCAGACCACTTACCCATCACCAAAAGGCAGCCACATCAGATACAGAATGTAATAATACTACAATCAGAGTAGATTAAAAAGAATAAAAATGTATCTTAATTGCTCACTTTTTTTGACCTGGAACAAGCTTCACAAAAGTCATCAGAGAAAAAAGCCTGGGCTACATCCTCAACTTTTAAAGATGAGATAAGTGGTAAAGAATTACCAATATACATCAGGATTGATCTGCCATGAAAGGGAAATGGGGAGACAAAGAGGAGTTGATCACCTGGATTGCAAGCATTTGATAGTTTCCTATTTTAATGAATTATTTCTGATAACTGGTTCGCAGGTCCCCACTTCTAAATGACTGTTTTTAATGCCTTCTAAATTTCAGCACTCTGATTCAAAGTTCTAGTTGCATAGCCCTAGGTACATCTCTATCTGATTGACCTTACTAAGGAATGGAATTTGGCAGGATCAAGGCATTCTTTGTTTGACAGCGGTCATAAACCAGTATCTTTATGAAGCAGATTCTTCTGGTGAGGCAGCTAATCCTTTGAGGTCTTCAGGATATCCAGGAGCTATGTTCTTTCAGAACATTTAGGTCCTTAAGGACTCATGAATAACAGAGCCAAAAGGGATGAATTTTGCTTACCAAAATAGTCTATAATTTGGGAAGAGACCTGGTATTATTCACTTTGGTCTTCTCTGTGCAGAGACTTACTTAGCAATTATATAATTATTTTATTTTAAGGAAATTCATTTGTATAATAACAGCAACAACTTCCATTTAATCTCTGTTTAAGGCTTTTAAGGAGAGTATTTACCATATGTATAGCAGCTAAGTAGTTCAGTGGATAAAGCCTCCAGGTCTAGAATTAGGAAGACCTGAGTCCAAATCCCACCTCAGGCACTTAATAAGTATGTGACCCTGGGCAAGTCACTTAACCCTCTTTGCCTCAATTTCTTCATGTGTAAAATAATCCAAAGAGGGATTTGACAAACCATGCCAGTATCTTTGCCAAGAAAACCCCAAATGTGGTCATGAAGAACCGGGTACAACTGAATAAAAATATTTTCTAATCTGCCATACTGTACAGCAATATAACTCATTTCTTCTGTAAATCTAAATATTTTCTCTAATGTATTGAAAATTATCATTGTGAGAAGAGAGCCATAATCTTCAACAGAATGCCAAAAGGATGCTTGGCAAAAAGGTTAACAACCCCAATAAAAACTATTAGAAGGAAAGCTCCTTGAGGGCAAGGAATGCTTCATTGTTGTGCTTCTAACTGAAGAATATAGGGCTGAGCTTGGCACTTAAGCTGTCTGTTGATATGTGACTTTCCCAAGGTGACACAAGAAGTTAAAAGCAGTATTTAAAATTTGAACTTGGGTCCATCATTTCCAAATCCAAGATTATCTCCAATTCAACACATTCTTGTGGATTTGACTTCCTCTCTTTCCCTGGGATGTTCTCAGGTCTCTCCTACCATCCAAACCAAAAGACCTTTTCAATCATCCCACCATCATCTACTCTTGACAGATGTTCCTTGGGTACTTTCCAATTTTAGCTACTACACTTTGTATTCTCTATCTCTCTTTTAGGCTTTTGTATTTCCATCTAAGAGTCCTAGACTGGTCTCCAAAATCCCATCTGCACTCCTCACAGTCAGATGCTTGTTTTGACCACTTTAAATCAGCTCTGGCCTAATCCAGTCTCATGCAAATAAACACAGCTCTAAATGTGCAGAGCAAAATAGATGGAAAAAACAGGCAGGCCAAGTCTGAGCAATTGGCCTTGTATACATCCCTCAATCGCTGGTTGTCAGTGGGAATTACACTCATCCAGCCTATGGCAGTGGGTGGCCCTTTTTAACGAGGGAAGTATTATGTACCCTATTCATTTTGCCCTTGGAAAGCCAGAGCTTTCCATGCAAAAGATGCACAGACAGCCTTCTTTTGTATTTATTTTTATAAGATTGCAGGATTTTTCTCGCCGTTTAGGGTCATAAATCAAGACAGAAAAAAAAAGATATTAGAGGTCACAGAATGATAAATTTAGATCTGAAAGGGGCCCTGGAAATCCTCTCTAGGATTTCTTAAATTCTTTAATATAAATTAATTTAGATACTATAAAATTAATTGAGAATTAAATATAGGTAGATAGATACATAGCTAGATAGCTCTGTTTCAATATACTGAGCAGATAAGTGATCAAATGGATAGGAGTGCTGGGCCTGGAATCAAGACTCATCTTCCTGAGTTCAAATCTAGACTCAGACACTTACTAGCATTTAATCTTGGATAAGTCACTTAACTCTGCTCACTTGCCTTACCTATAAAACAAACTGGAGAAGGAAATGGCAAACCACTCGGGTACCTTTGCCAAAAAACAAAAAAACAAACTGCAAATGGGGTCATTAAGAGTTGGCACAACTGAAAAGACTAACCAACAACAATTTCAATATAACTGGTTTCTCTTCAATATTGTGTATTTAATCTGAGCAGGGTTCCATAGAATTCACCAACAAACCAGAGATACAGGATAAAAAGTGAAGAGTTCTTGATCTAGTAACTTCTTTAATGTACAAATAATAAATATGAGGCCAAGAGAAGTAAGGTGATTTGCTGAATATGGAATTGATGAGATTAGAACCCAAATGTTCTGATTACAAATCAAGTGCTCTTTGGATATTCCTTTATTCATTCAACAAACATTGATTAAGTGTGTTCTAGATGCACATCATGTTGGGCTGAGAATAGCTGAGGAGGGAAAAGGGATGGGAAAGGTGACCCCTTTGTTGAATAAAAACAATAAATTATGGCACCCAACCTTGAGAAGTTTACAATCTTGTAGAATAAAAACAATAAATTATGGCACCTGACCTTGAGAAGTTTGCAATCCTACAAGGGGTACAAGATCTAAATAAAGTATCTCTACTACAAAGTTTGCCAGAATAGGCAAGTTCAATAAGAATTTTGGGAATAAGATCACTTAGATTGAATTGTCCAAATTGGGATTCATGTAGGAGATATAGATATAAGAAGAGCCTTGAAGGATGAATTGAAGTTGGACAGATGGAGTGGATTGATGGAAGAAACACAAGAACACTGAGAAAGGAATATATCAAGCATAGTTGAAGAAAAGTAGGCAGTCTAGTTGGCTGGAACTATGGAGAATTTGCCAGTAGATACATGCCATAATAAATAGAGCACTGGACTTGGAGTCAGGAAGATCTCATTTTCTTATGGAATGTGTGACCCTGAGAAATCTCTCTGCACCTCAAATTTCCTCATCGATAAAATGAGTAAGTCAGACTCAGACACTTCTAAGGTCCCTTCTATCTCCAAATGTAGGACATTTTGGAGGGAAAATGGAAAGTTAGAATCAAAATATCATAGAAGAGATCTTAGAAGTCAGAATTATAGAACTTTAGAATTGCAAGTGATCTCAGTCACTGGTCCAAAAGGAGACCTACTACTACAAAATACCCAATAAGTAACCATCCAGACTCTACTTGACCTCCAGGAAAAGAAAATCAACAATCGTCTGAATCAATCCATTCTACTTTTTGATTCCTAGAAATGTCATCCTAACTTTAAGGCAAAAATTCCCTCTTTCCTATTATCCACTTATTGCTGTTAGCTCTATCTCCTTAGTCTAAGAAGGGCAATTCTAATCCATCCACCACAAGAGCATTCACCAGATACATGAATATAACCAACATCCATGGTTCTTGTATCTTCTCAGGATTTAGTTTTTATTGTCAATTCTATAGTAAAATGGTAGGATTATTGTGCGACAACCATCTAAGGGACACAATATAAGAAAAACAGCAGATTATTTAGAGTTGGAAGAGATACTAGAGGTAATCTAGATTGATTCCTTCTTTTATAGATGAGGAAATTAAGATCCAGAGATGCATTTCTCTGAGTTTCTGACCTGCCTATACTTTCAAAGACACAAAATCAAATATGAGATTTGAACCCAAGTCTTTGGATTTGGACTCTTTACCCTAGAGTTGATTGATGATACAAATATTTTACTTGCATGGGAGTGGTAGATTTGGAGTCAGAGTTCAAATAACAGCTTTTCTACTTATTCCTTTATAACTTTGGGCAAATTGTGGCCCACCTCTGGATGTCGGATCCTATATCTAAAAATAAAAAGGAGTTAGATGAGATGACTTCTAAGACTGTGTTGTTTCCAGTTCTATATTTATGATCTATGATTATTCTTTCTCTCTCATTCCATCCTTTTGACCAGGGGAGGAAACAAATCTGCCCACATGATCCATTGTAGAACTAGATCTAACAACTGTACCAAAACTACTGGTTGTCCAAAGATTTGTTTTCTAGAGGGAATAGATAAAGAAATACCAGTGATTAACTCCTAGAATTATGTGCTACTTTTATAAGTGTTCTGCAGAACCATCTTCAAGTCAGTAGGATGCCAATTCCTTGAGGGTAGGCCCTGTTCCGTTTTCATCTCTTTGCCTGCAGTGTCTAGCAAACTATTTTTAAGCCTTTTGCATTTAGTGGAATATTTTTTGCTATCTTGACAGTTGCTATCTCCCTATTTTTTGTGTAACAATTTTTTGCTCAATGTCTCCAAAGTCTCCTTGACAAAGAGGTCATTAGAAAATGGAGAAGTAAGCAAAATTGGCTTTGATGCCTCTTACTCTTCCCTTGATGTCGCCCGCTCATATCCCTGACCAAACCTTTTTCCACTCTGCCCCTCAACACTCTCCCTACTGCCTCAATTCCATTTTAAGGGTCAACTTGGTTTAAAATTAGAAAAGCTTCAATTATGGTTTATTTTCAACATTTTTCAGGTCTCTAACTTTCCTCAAGGATCAGATCAAATGCTACCTCCTAAAGGAGTTATTTCCAGATGCCCCTCTTTTCAGACCTCCCCTCTGCCATCACTTTGTATTTATTTTATAAGTATTTTGTCTTAACTTAGATTGTTTCCTGCTAGTAAAATGCTGAGGGCACTAAAGATATTATTTTTCTTTATGTTTTTATCCTTAATGCCTAGCCAAGTCCATGGCACATAGTAGGTGTTTAATAAGTGTTTCCTAGGATTTCTAGGCTCAGTCATAAACTTTTCTTTGAAGCATTTAAAAACTTCCATAATCTAAATCTCTTCTCACTTTTCTCTCATCTATTACTCCACTCTAGACACACTATGGGCCCAGGCATATTAGCCTGCTTCCAATTTCTCACACACAATATTCCCACCTCCCATGTCTTTTTTCTAGCTATGCCACATCCCTGGAATGTTCTTCCCATCACCCCTCCTACTTGGAATCCCTGGCTCCCACCAATATTGAGCTCAAACACTGTCTTCTGCAAGAAGTATCTCCAAGTCCTGTTCCCTGCTGCTGTCTTCTCTTCTCACCTTACCTCTCATATGTATCCTTTTTTTAAACCCTTAATTTCTATCTTAGAATCAGTTCTAAGTATTGGTTCCAAGGCAGAAGAGCAGTAAGGACTAGGCAATGGGGGTAAAGTGACTTGCCCAGGGTCACACAGTTATGAAGTATCTGAGGCAAGGCTTGAACCCAAGACTTACCATCTCTAGTCCTGACTCTCAATGCACTCAACCACCCAGGTACCCCTCTCCCACATATATTTTAAATTAAACTATTTAGGGAAGATTTATCACTCTTATTAGAATGTCTATTCCCTGAGAGCACAAGCTTTTCCTTTATATCCTCAGTTTTCTGTAGTTTCTGATAATAGTAAGGGGTTAATAAATGGGGCAGATAGGTGGCACAGTGGATTGAGTACTGGACCTAGAATAAGAAAGACCTAAGTTGAATCCAGTCTTAGATACTTCCTAGCTGTTTGACCCTAGGCAAGTCAATTAACTCTGCCTCAACTTCCTCATCTGTAAAATTAGCTAGAGAAGGAAATGGCAAACCGCTCCAGTGTCTCTGCCAAGAAAATACCCAAAAGGATTGGGAAGAGTTGGACATGCCTGAACAGGACTAAAAAACAACAATAAATGTTTTGATTGATTAAACAAATGAATTTTTTAACTTGACAGAGACATAGTAATAAAAATAATGAGAGTAATAATAACTACATTTAAATAGCATTTTAAGGTTTTCAAAGCACTTTTATGTTTACTTCTTCTTTGATCCTCCCAACTACCACTTTACAGAAGAGTAATGCCTGGAAGTTTAAGCGCCCTGAGCAGTCTTCCTGAATCCAAGTCTTAGATTCTCTCCTTTCTGGTTCTGATCTCATGACATCATGATGCCCTCAGCACCAAGAGAATTGTAATTCAATACTCTTAATGCTTATTCTTTCTCTCCTTCCAGCTTATAACCAATTTTTCTTTCTCATTCTTTCCCCTATTATATCTTCCCTCTTTCTTTCACTCCATTCTCCATCCCTCCATTCTTTTAAACTGTAGAACGGCTTGAAAAATGACATCAGAGTGGGACTGCAACACTCAGGACAAAGAAACATAAAATCATTTTTATGACAATTAGACCAACAGAAAAGCAAGCAGGTTGATGGCACACCTCTTTCTTGTGTTCTACTTTGGACTGAAAGGAATGAAGAAAAAGAGTCCAAACTCTAAAGTCCTGAGCTTTTTAGATGCCAGTTTTAATATGACTCCACAGAGCATTTTCTTCTCTTGCCAATTTTCCAGTGCTTCCCACTCAGCAACCAATAGTAGAAAAATAGTTCCATCCTGACAGCTAAGCATCGATTAAACTGTCCCTCAGTCCAGGTACAATCCATGCACTGTGGCATTCCAACAGCTCTGGCTCCCTTTCCACTGTGCAAACCTACCCACGTTGACACATAAACCTCATCATTCAGTACTTGGAGCTGCTTTGCCCTCTTCCCCCTTAAAAAAGTTATCCTTCCTGTGCTTCAACCTATCTCCTGTCACCAGACAGAAAAAAGATTCAAGCCAAAGTCATGAAAGATGAGAAAACAAAGGGACCTCCCAGGTGACATATGCATTTTGAGGTCATGGTGTAGGAGATATGAATGGAGAGGATTTCAGTTCAATTCCTGGATCTCATGACCTCAGACGAGCCACTTAACCTCTAGACCTTAGTATGCCTATCTGAAAAATGAGAGAATTGAATTAGATGAGCTGTGTCAAATTCTAGATCCCTCCTGATGAAAGGGAACCAGATTAAAATGTAATTGGGAAATGTTTAGCAAAATACATAAAAATATGGTACAATTTGGGTAATGCTCATTTGAGGTTTTCTAAGTGAATATGTTCCTGTAGGGATCCATTTCTATTTGTGTGTGACACCACTGGACTAGATGATCTCAAAGGTCACATTGTCATATTGAATTTTTAAGAGATCTCTGCTGTCTAACCACAGTAGGAAGGAAAAGGATAGTGTTGGATGCTCAGGAAAACCATAAATGATTCCCATGAAAGTTTCAGAGCCATAAGTGGCCACAAAAAGCCAAAACTTCAGCTAGAGAAAATTGACAGATGTAAATGTGATGTTATGTGACATGGTGTGGCATGGTATGGGGTGTGTATAAGAGAGAAACATCCCAAAGACAAATCCAACCATAAAAATAGGGGGAAGCAGAAGAAGGGGAAGGGAGTTGGAGGCACAAATGATGGTTCTACCATGAGCACATTTCCTCTGGAAAGCCTTGAGCCTCCCTTCTGGGATGAGGTTGGAAGATGAGGCAAGAAAGATTGGGATTCCACTGTCACAGCCCTAGTCAGATATGTGAGGCCCAGGGAAATAGTATGCCCCCAAGAGTATGGACACCATGATACAAAAACCCCATTCACATGATCTGCGTAGATCACTGGGATATTTTAACAACAACCAGAAAAGGACTTACCTCCATCCCCCAAAAACCAAAAGTTAAGAACTCACACAGGGATACTCTGTGCCAGAGAAGCATCTTAAAAGGGAGAAGAAAAACAAAGGCCAATTTAGGAGAGAGGAAAAGGACCTTTAAAACTTCAGTGGGAGATTAGAATCAGGTTCCTTCACCATAATCAGGGAGACTAATGCTCTGTTCTGATTACATCAATACATTTTGGGGGTTTTGTATTAAAATATAAAGTCCACAGAGAAGTGATAAGGCTGGCAGCAATGAGCCTAGGCTTGTGGCCAAGAGTTGGGGCTGTTGGCAGGCAAACAGTCCAGAGGGCCCCAGAAACCCAGTCCAGGTTCTATCTGTCAGAGACTCAGCACTCTTATTTCTTAGTTAAGGACTCTGATGTTGGCATTAAAATTGTCTTCACTTTCAGGGGCAGTGTGCCATAAAAAGGGAGTGATGGCTTAGCACAGAGAACCAAAATGTGCTCTGATTTCCATTGCCTCTGATGGGTTCTGTTAACGGCATCATTCGAATATAGGTGCAAAGGGGGCTTCTCTCCACCATATCGCATCTGTTTTTTGTTATGTAAAAAATAATGCTCCAAACTGCCTCACAGGCAGGGATGTGTGCAATATTCTTGAGAAGAAAAATCATCCAAAGTGATTAAAATTTTTAAATACTTTGGCACAAAAAAATTATATTTTTAGCTATCTACAAGTTCTTACAAGGAAGGGCTAAATCCTCGAGAATGATAGTAGAATGAAGCACCAATATACTGGATTCTTTGTTATGATATTATTGAGCTTTCTGTTACTCTAGTGGTCAATTCCAAAGCTATGGATGTGCATTTGAATGGCCCAAGCTGGAATATAAACACAATTATATGGATGATAATAAAGGACAGGGACTAGACTTAGGATTTCATTGGTTTTGGAGACTTCCAAGAGAAAGAGCCCTTTCTTCTTCTCTATGACTTATATAGACTTAGAGAGTTGGCTAGAGTGCTTAGAGTCCCGGGATATGAATGTAATTATATAGATGATGACAAAAGATAAGGACTAGACTTATGATTTCACTGGTTTTAGAAATTTCCAAGAGAAAGAGCCCCATCTGTCAATGAGAGATGGTATCTTCTCTATATAGTCATAGAGAGTTGATTTAGAGTCTAAATGACTTGCCCAAGTTCAAAAAGAGAGGCTGTGTCACAGGCAGAAATAGAAGTCAAGTCTTCCTACCTTTGATGTCAGTTCTCTATCACTATAACAGAAGTGTCAAATTCAAAAAAGAAATGGATCCCAGCTACAGCGTATTAAATTAGAAATCTACAAATTACCATTATCTGTGTTGTATTCTATTTTAATTTATTTTGTTTGAGATTTATTTCCAAATTATATTTTAATCTTGATTCAGCCTCACTCCAGAGTTTTACATTCCAGAGGAATTTGTCACTCTGCATTTGCTATGCCATCTCTGTAGAGGATAGGCTGATAGAAGAGTATTGAGAAAAATGGTAGCCAGAGACGTATCTCGAAGGAGGAACACTTAGATAGATGATGTGTGGAGAAAAATATAGCTAGATAGAAGATAGACAAAGGTGTATCAAGATAGATGAGATATAAGGATAGAGAAATATGAGCTATAAATATATCAAAATAGATGATGGATAAAAATATATCTATATATGTGAAAGATAAGGCAATAGAGGTCTATTTATATAGAAAAAATAGAAATATTTCTAAACAGATGATATATGTTTGATAGAGTTATTTCTACAAAGAGGATAAATAGATAGATGGATATACATAGATAAATGATAGACAGATAGACAGATAGATAGGTGGATGGATAGATAGTAATGGTCATTAAACAATGCAAATGATCAATGAGTCAATATCATTGTTGAATAGAAAGAGTAAAGAGAACCAGATAACTTGTGAGAAATGTAAAAACTCTTTGAATAACTACAAATTTCTCCTTAAAATAAAGGTTAATTTTTTTAAACACCAATATTATTTCTGGTGGTATTGAATAGCCACAAATCATGGCACATTATAGTCTTTAAAGTGTTTGGAATCTCCTCATTGTTTAGCAGCTTTTTAAAAAACATTGGTTCCATCCAAAGAATTGAAATTGAAGATTCAACAAAAGGCAAGTGAGAGATATATGGTGGTTATAAGCAGATTGCAACACTCATGTGAGCCTGCGTGCACACATGCACACACATAACTGAAAAAGAGAAGCAAGATAAAAGATATTATTTATGAAAAGTATGTGCAAAAAAAAAAAAAACCAAGGCTGGTGGTAGGCCAAAATCAAGTGACAACTTTCAGTGTGCCTGCATTCTCCCCTTGTATTCTTGTGATATCAAAAGAAAGCAAGAAATACTTTGAGCCCACTGGATACTCGATTGCAAGACTGAAACAAGATGACTAGCCATGGATGGACTGTAATTCCCCTCAGTGGAAGGAGTAACCAGATCGATGAGATCAGAGACCCATTAGGATATCTTGAACATTTGAAAGTTCCAAAGACTATGTTTAGATCCAGGAGGAAGGAATTCTCTCTAGTAGGTGCTGAACACTGCTATTCCAATATGCCTGGCTGTATCCTAATTTCAATTTGCTTCTGGTATCTTTTAAAAGTGGTCATTCTGGAAGCAGTAAGGCTCAGTGGGTTGAGAGCCAAGTCCTGGGTTCAAATCTGACCTCAGCTACTCCCTAGCTATGTGACTTCGGGCAAGTCACTTAACCCCCATTGCCTAGCCCTTTCTGTTCTTCTGCTTTGGAACTAATACACAGTATTGATTCTAAGATGGAAGGTAAGCATTTAAAAAAAAAACTAATCATTCGATCCAGGGTCATTGTCAGTTGATCTCTGGACCAATAATGGTTTGGAGAAGTAGCTATTTAGGTTCATGTTAGAACCCCTAAAACCAACAGTAGATCCTAACAACCTAGAATTCAAGTATATGGCAGATATAGTGTGAGGCGGGGTTGGGTTTAAGGCATTTATTCTGGCCTCCCATGAATTATTCAGACAACTGGAGGATGTAAATCATTAATCCATTTCTTCATAGCACAACAAGAGAAGTGGATGAATAAAGGAATGAATGCAAAGCATTAAGTGCTTCCTATGTTCCAGGCACTAAGACCTAGGGATGCAAACTCTAGAAAACAAAACAGTCACTGTCCTGTCTTCCAAAAGATTGCATCATAAGGGGAAAAAGACAACAACTCATATAGAGGAGAGGAGATCAGGAAGTTGGGTTTCAGCCTGGGAAGAGATAGGAAGGCTACATCAAGCAAGAGGCTCCTTATGGACTTATCCTTTCCAATAAAGATTGTACTGAATCTGATTTTTGTTCCCAAAGTTAGAAATTAAAAATGGGAGAAGGTGGGTGGAGTGGAGAGAGGCTGGAAGAGGTACACAAGCAGCAGTAGGACATAAAGTTGACTAGAGGGCAACATTTTATTTCTGGGCTTGGACAAAATATGGAGAACTTTCACCAGACAGGAGACTGGAGTCCCTGGTGGAGGAGGAGACAGAGTTTGGGGATAGTTGGTGGAGAACAGCAATGGGACCTAACAACAAAGCTAACATATATAGTTTGTTCCTTTCCAGCATGCTTTCTCCAACTCAAATAGGGCACATTTCATGAGCATTTCAAGACCTGTTAAAATGCTTTGGTGAGTGAAAAACAGTACCAAACATCATCTTCATTTACATTTCCCCCGAAACAGCCACTCATTAATTCAGTTGTGCTTTTCATATAAATTGATGTGACAGTCACCTTCACACATCGACATGGTCCCCAACAGAAAGATTACTTCTAATTTCAGAAGAACGTTGCAATTCAGTCAGAATGTTAGAATACGAACTCTCTGAGGGCAGGGTCCATAGCCCTGGACATATTTTTTTTTTACCATTACACAGTCTTGCAGAGTGCCCTGCATATAAGATGCAATCATGAAAAGAATAAGACCAATAATTTGCATCATGTTTGAAATCTGTAAATACACACATGTATGCATTCCTACATGCTTGAATTCATACATGCATGCACTATCTCCTTTGAGTATCACAGTGACCCTGAGAAGTAGGTGATACAGGCCATTTTACAGATAGGAAATTGAGGCTAAATCATCTACCTATGGTCACACAGAGAAGACAGTTTTCAAGCTCATATTGTCCCAATTCCCCCCACAAGGATCTAGCCTAAACTGCCCCTTTGAATAAGATGGAGCTCTGACAAAAATTCATATCTAAGACTAGGTTTGCTGAATGCCAAAACTCCATTCAATTTTGTCTGCTGTTTATTTTGAAAGTCAATACGGTGAATATATCTTTTTGACATGGTGTAAACAAAATTTGTATCCACTAAATATTAAAAGAGGAAAGTCCCCAGTATGTGGGATGGACCCTCTGATGGATTTATGGAAAGATATTAATATGACTTCTACAGGATTAATGTATCCACTTGACTGTTTGGGGCCATGTGTTTTAAAATCCATCCATGCCAGCAATACTATGGACTGCCTCCTTATGATTGACATATTTAAAAGCAAGTTCAAAAGAACCAGCTAATAAAGTAAGGAGGAAAGGGAACTAGATTTAGAATTTGGATGATACTGATTCAAATTCCATCTCTGCTCTTTATTACTTGTGGGGCTTTTGGCAATTCACAATCAGGATGGGCCTCAGTTTACTATTCTGTAAAATGAGGCAGTTGGATGACATGGCCTCTGAAGTCCCTTCCAAAACTACATCAATGATTCAATTAGCCATACTAATTGAGAATCTTCCTAAGAATGCTTGCGGCCAGCTTATAGGACTTCTACAAAAAATTGCCCATTGTCCACACAACACATTACGGCCATAAAACTCTTCCTATACATCTCTCCATGTTAGTCCTCACAATGACCTATGAAGATTCATCTCATTTCAGAGGTGGTAAAACTAAGACACAGAAAACTTGCTCAATGTCTTAGAGCTAGTAAGGAGCAAAACTCAAACTCAGATCTCAGACCTCTGACTTCCCATCTAAGGCTCTGTCAGTCCATCATCGTTGTTTGTAGACTTCCTTCTCCAGTAGACAGTGAGCTCCTTGAGGCCTGCAGGGACTGCTTTTGTCTTTCTTTGCATCCCTAGCATTTAGCAAAGTGCCTAGAATGTGGTCGGGGCTTAAGAAATGCTTGTTGTCTAGATTGTGCAACTTGGACTCTTAGAGAGCTGCCTGTAAGAGTAAGAAGTTAAATAACTTCCCCAGGATCACACAGCCAAGATGTAGGAGAAGTAGGAGACATTGAGGCTGGGAGACCAACATGCTACCCACTACATCTTTACTGGAATAAGGTCTACATCAGTACCCTGGTGGCTTCTCCATGGGAACACAATCCCCAAGATGTTGAGAGTTGGTAAGTATCGAAGGTCATCTTGTGCCTGGACCACTATAATAGCCTTCTGGGGAGTCTGACTGCCTCAAATCTCTCCTGACTACAAATCATCCTTCATTCAGCAACTAAAATTATTTTCCTAAAGTACAGGTCACTCTCCCTTTTTAAACTCCAGTGGCTCCCCATTATCTTCAGGATTAAATATAAAATACTTTGCAAGGCATTCAAAGACTTTTATAATCTAGCTCTCTCCTACTTTCCAGGCTTCTTTTACCCTGTTCCATAATAGATGTTGTTAATGGCCTCTTTGTTGTTAGTGTTCCCTCATTTCAATAATGTCTTACTCTTTGGGGCCATATCTGGGCTTTTCTTGGCAAACATATTGGAAAAGTTTGCCATTTTCTTTTCCAAATTATTTTACAAGTGAGGAAACTGAGGCAAACAGGAGTAAAAAACGTTTCCCAGGATCACATAGGTAAATGTCTGAGACCAAATTTCAATTCAAGAAGACTCGTCTTCCTGACCTCAGACCTGGCACTCTATCTACTATGCCTAGCTGCCCAAATAAGACATTTGATTGCTCAACCCCAGATACTTTCTCTGATTGTGTCCCATGCCTACAGTGCTCTCCATCTTCATTCCCAATGGCTTTCTTTAAGTCCCAACTAAAATTCTACCTTCCAAGAGAAGCCTTTTGCAACCCTTCTTAATTCTTTCCCTCACTCCATTCCTATTTATCCTGCTTATAACTTGCTTTGCCCATCTTTGTTTGCATGTTGTCTCCTCCACTAGATTGTAAGCTCCCTGAGGGTCAGGACTGTCTTTTGTGTCTTTTTGCATTCCTAGCACTCAGCATGGTGCTTAGAACACAGTAGCTCCTAATAATCAAATAACTGATTAGAAGATCACTTTCCTTTTTAGATAAATAAATTGATGTAAAGAGAATTTGAATGACTTGCCTCCTTCCAGAAACTATTTGGAAGAAGAAATGGGTGCACAACCAGGTATCTGGATCATTTCATGCCTCTGGCTTCTTTTTATGGCCCAGTGCTAATCACTGATAAAAGAGGAATGAAGATTTAGACTGGAGTCCTGGATTAGATTGACATTGACTTTGTTTTTGTCATTTCATATCACTGAACCTCTGTTTTCTCAGATATTAAAAAAGACAAAATCTAAAGAATGTTAGAGTAGATGATCTTGAAGGTATCCTCCAGTAGAGATTTTCTCCCACTAAATAATAAAAGCAGAAGAACTCTTGTCTAAAGGAATCCAAAGCATACATAGCCTCAAGCAAGATTTTTGCAGATTTTACTCTTTTCTGAAAATTTATTTTGATTTAAAACTTGAATCAAAAATTTGAATCTTAAAAAGGACTGAATTCTTTCTATACATTTGTACATACAAAATAACAGAATGTAGGTATGAACAGAGACCACAGGTCAGAGTAGTATATTGACTAAGGGAATACCGTCTTGGAGTCACTAAGTTCTGAGTTCAAGTATGGTCTTTGAAACATCCTGACCATGTGATCCTGGGAGTGCTGGCCAGCCTCTTGTGTCCCTGAGCAATTTGTTGAGACTATCAGAAGAACTATTAATCTGCCTTTTATAGCAAGTACTCTTGATATTGGGGACAGCTAAGTGGTATAGTAGATAGAGCACAGAGTCTATGGTTAGGTGGGCGCATCTTCCTGGGTTCAAATCTGACCTTAGACACTTACTTCCTGGGTGACCCTGGGAAAGTCAGTTAATTCTGTTTGCCTCAATTTCTTCAACTGTAAAAATGCACTAGAGAAGGAAATGTTTGAATACTCTAGTATCTTTGCTAAGAAAGCCCCAAATGGGGATCATAAAGTCAGATACAACTGAGATGACTGAACAACATTCTCTATATCAATGAAATCACAAGTCCAAGCTATCTATCTATCTATAAACAACTGACATTGATAGATTGTGTGACCCTGAACAAATCACTAAACCACCAGGGTTTTAGAAGAGTCTTTCAAGGATTTATTAGGTTGCAAAACAATTGTTAGTCTACATTAATAATGGGTCTTCCCTTACCAGTTCAAATTAAAATATACACACATGCACTAAGGCATATCTACACACAAAAATAGAACCAGCAATTAAACACATTTATCTTCTGTTCTATACATTCTCCATTGACTCTTTGAATATATATATATGTATATATATATATATTTATACACATATACATATAACTCCTTAAGAGCTATCTATTCTGGAAGATTGACCACTAAATGGTGCTTTTTTTGGAGAAGGGAAGGAGGGACACCCACTCAAGACAACTATCTCTCTACAAAGACAACAGGAATTTCTATATGTATTAATAAAAGAATAACAACAGCATCCATAATCATCTTAGACCAACCAGACAAAAAACAAACATTCATTAAACACCTATTATGTGCCAAGCAGTGTGGTACAATTACAAAGAATTGTACAAAGGGATTGCCTTGTTTGAGTAGAGAAGTCCAAGCATCATATGCACATTTCTCTTTTTTTTCAAAAATTCTTCTGTCCTAGAATTGATACTCAATATTGGTTGCAAAGCAGAAGGGTGTTAAGGGATAGGCAATAAGGGTTAAGTGATTAGCCCAGGGTCACATAGCTAGGAAGCATCTGAGGTCAAATTTAAACCTAGATCTTCCTGACTCCAGGTCCGGCTCTTTATCCACTGACCCACTCGGTTGCCTCCATATATACATGTCTATAGAGGATCATCATTAAGTCATTTTGAATTTTCCAACTTCCATAATTTGAACAGATGCCAGTAGATGGGAGAATGATTAATATAGAATGGTACTTAGACATATGAGGATATGACTACACATTAAAAGATGAGAAAGAATTTTGAGGATAGGAAATTTTTCTGAACTGATGAAGAAGGAAATAAACAGAACCAGGAAACAACATAAACAGCGATGACAACAATGTAAAGAAAATGAACAGCAGCAGCAACAAGAAGAAATAGAAGACTGTTGCACTAGAGAAGGCCAAGCTTGGTCATAGAGAAGAGTTCAGAAAATGTACCTTTCCTCTCTTTGCTGAGGTGAGGAAATATGGGTTTATAATATCACACATACTGTCCAATTCTCTTGATGTATTATCTAGTTTTATTGAACTACTTATTTTTCTCTCTTTAAAAAAATTATTTGTTACAAAGGATGGTTCATTCGATAGTGAATGGGGTGAAAGATAACTTCAGAAGTGAAGGTGGTGTCAAAATGAAAGATATCAATGAAATACGATTAATTTTAAAACTTTAATAAATTGGACTGCAGGTAAGTGAGAAGCAAGGGAAAAGGCATTTAAAAATAAATTCACAAGTCAGGAATGACAACATCAAATTGAGATCTACCATATATTCTTAATTCAAATCTTGAAGTAAAAAAGTGGCCTTTTTGGATTAGAAGGCAAATTGTGCCCTGTGGCTAGAAAAAAATCATTTCTGAGAAGGAAATAGATGTACATATTACCTCTAAATGCCATTCATAAGTTGTCTCTAGCCAACCTAAATTATTAAGCCTTAAGAGTTAGGAGCTTAAAAATGCCATTAAGAGCATTATATCAGCCTGGACACATAAGCACCTTCCCCCTTCTAGAATGACCAGTTCATGGATTTCTGAAAGTAAGAGACATAAAAATAAAATGCAACAACAATTACGATCGCAGAGAATTTTAATGTTTTTATTCCTTTCTTTAGGCAGTCCAATTTTAGGTTATTCATGTATAGCCTGGCTCTCCACCCAGAATAGCAGCAGGCTAGAATGGACATAAAGTGATGGGCATGCCTAGTACAAGAGGGTGTAATGTGAGTATGCGCTAGTTGGAGTCAAATTATTGGCACAAAAAAAAAGTAGCAGAAAATGAGTCCTGTCTGTGTTCTCTAAGATAGCAGACTAGCAGACCCTCTAACAGAACGTTCCTCTTCTGACTCTTGCTGAGAACCCTCAGTGAGTTGTTTCACTATTTGAAATGGTTCGATCAGTGTAGGACTCAAAAGATGTTGGGAAGCACCCCAACTCGGTGAAGAAAATTTGGGGATGCAGACAGAAAGAACTAATCATCTCAGCTCCTTTCTCCCTTAAGGAAGGCAACATAGGATGGTCATTTCAGAGGTGAGGTTTTTCTTCAAAGAGAAAACAAATCTGTAGCTAAATGGCAACCCAAAAGAAAGCATGGGTTTTCAAACAGGGAGATACCCGCTGGAGTACTAGATTGAAGAACCTCAGGTGAATGCCATGAGGTCACGTAACAACTAAAGACACATCAAAGATGAAAAGTTACAATAGCCAAAAGGAAAATGAAAAGGGGTGAGTTTTGGGGATGATTGGAGTAGCCCTAAAATTTTTCTAGTGCCTATGCCTTGGACACATAAATGCTGGTGGGAAGAAAATGAGGATAGCTTCTAGCAATTTAAAGCCATAGAGACCATCAGGAGGGAATTGAGGAGAAGGATAAAATTTCACAATTGCAAGTCTTAACCACTGGCTCCTCCCTCTAATATCTAATCATCTCACATACCCAATCCATTGCCATCTTGTCGTTTTTGTCTTCACAACATCTCTAGTATACATCCACTCTCTATACTTACAAACTCACCATCCTATTTCTGGCCTTTATTATATCAGCCCTGCATTATTTCATGAATTTTCTGGTTGATCTCCCTGTCTCAAGTTTCTCTCCAATCCCATCCAATCTGCTCAGCTACTGAAGTGGTTTTTCTAAAGTATAATAAAGCTAGCCATGCCATTTCTTGCTCAAGATGGTATAGTGGATACAGTGCTCGGTCTGGAGTCAAGAAGACTCATCTTCCTGAATTCAAATTTATCTTCGGACACTTTGTAGCTGTGTAACCCTGAACAAGTCATTTAACCTCAGCTTTCTCCTTTGTAAAATGGGCCAGAGAAGGAACTGGCAAACCATTCTAGTGTCTTTGCCACAGAAACCCTAAATGTGGTCACAAAGAGTCAGATATGACTGAAATGACCGAACAAAGTTCCCCAATAGTTTCTGAATTAAATATAAATCCTCTCTTAGCCTTTTAAAGTGTTTCACAGCTAGAACTCTTCCCACTATTCCATTCTCCTACCTTTCACACCTCTAAGATCCAGTAGTCATGGTCTTCATACTATTCTTCAATACAAGCACACTCCATCTCCCAATTCTATGCCTTTTCACCAGTTATAATGCTTTCTCTCCTCCTATTTGCCTATAAATTTCTCTGGGTTCCTTTAACATCCAGGTCTCCTATTCTATAGGAGGCCTTTCCAAGCCTTTTATCCCTGCCCCAACAATTTCTCAGGCCTTTCCCCTCTAAATAATTTCCTTTTACCCTGCATATATCAAACTTGTACAAAGTAGCTTGTATGATGTCTCCCCCCATTAGATTAGGGGCTCCTTGGCATCAGGGACAATACTTTTGGCTTTCTTTATATCCCCAGAACTACTTAATATAGCCTTCTTTGATGACTGGCTAGCTGACAAATACAACTGAGAACTAGGTCAAAACAATGGATAGGATAGTTCCAGGGACCTTGAGTCACAAGGATCTCCAAAGGAAAGTAAAGGAGATAACTACAACATCAGACTTGGATGACCTAAGTACTGAAGGAAGAATCTTTATGGCTTTAATAGAAAAGTGCTGTTCTGAGGTGGGAGTAGGGGGGAAGGAATCATGGTACTATGGAAGGAAAACTGGCCCCAGAGCCAGACAACCTTGGTTCAAATCCCATCTCAGACACTTACTACCTCTATAACTTTGGACAAGTCATCTAACCTCCTTGGTTTCAGTTTCCTCAACTAGAAAATGAGAGGGTTCAATGAGATGGCCAGAAAGTTAGTTGCCTTCCTGCTCTATAGCTAAGATCCTATGACAAGTGAAGGATGCCCAGGGGTAATGTGGCTGCAGATCACAAATACAACAGAGGCCAGAGCTAGAGGGGCCAGTTGGGAGCCCATACTTGGAACTAATGAGAGTAAACAAGTTCTGAAAGCAATTAGTGTTCCAGCAGACCTGGAATTGGCAGCAGACCAGAACTACCTGAGGCAAGGAGTTGGACTGGCTTTGTTCATCACCAAGGCTAAAAGAGAAACGTGTGCTCAGTAATGTTTAACACTATACCATATTCTGGAGTATAGCCCAAAGACTAAAATACTGATTCATAGCTCCATCCATCTCCTATATGTATTCTTGTATATTTTGTCACTTTGTCTAATATGCCTTCATTTATTAGTAGAAATGAATGTTTATGCCCTCAAGCTTTTTGAAGATCTGTCAGGATAAAAAGCAGGAATTTTTATGACTCCATCAGGACAGAATGAGAAAGTAAGGTTATCCTAATGGACAAGGGACTGAAAGCAATGTCATGGAGCCTGCTCTAGTGAATGGATAAATAGGTTTTAGTAAATGCTTTCAATGAGTCAAGCAGCATTGTACTAAACTCCAAGAATGCGAATACAAAGTGGTAACAATCCATGTTCTTGCTGAGCTTACATTTGTATTAAGGATTTCTCTCCTCTCCTCTCCTCTCCTCTCCTCTCCTCTCCTCTCCTCTCCTCTCCTCTCCT
>NC_058132.1:673488436-673497176 GCF_016433145.1 Gracilinanus agilis | reverse complement strand
CTCTCCTCTCCTCTCCTCTCCTCTCCTCTCCTCTCCTCTCCTCTTCTCTCCTCTCCTTTCCTCTTCTCTCCTCTCCTTTCCTCTTCTCTCCTCTTCTCTCTTTCTCTCACTTTCTCTCTCACTTTCTCACTCTCTCACTCTCATTCTCTTTCTCTCTCCCTCTCTTTCTCTCTCTCATACACATGTGTTTCTATAAATATGTATATATGTGTACCTATATATGGATGTATACATCATACATGCATCTTTATACATATACATATACTCATATAATTTACATATATATACACTAAATATTACAGTCACTATTGATGTTAATGGTTGAGATAGTTGGCAAAGTCAATGAGATTGGACCTCAGAAAAGAGAGAATTGGGGTTTGGTATGAGACTAGAACTCATTCCTAATGAATTTGGAGTCAGGAAGCCCTAGGGTCAAAATCCTGCCTCAGAAACTTGCTAGGCATGTGACCCTCAGATTCCTCCCCTGTAAAATGGGCACAATCTGGTACATACTTCACAAGGTCCCTATGAGGATCAAATAAGATATGGTATATAAAATTTTTACAAGACTTAAAGAGCTGTATGAACATGAATTATTAGAATATTTTTGTTGCTCTCACTGCAAGAAAAAAATGCAATTATTATGATCGCCCTCTCCACTTTTCTCTGGTGCCAGTGGCTATACTATAGAAGCTCAGATATGTACAAGACTCTAAAGGGAATATGTTTCTCTGGAAATTCTACCAGGGCTTCTCAACTCTCCTCTCTGGGGGAAGCTCTAGCTTCATGTATTTCACATTTTGATAGATGTCACTGTCTCAAATTATCTATGTGGAATGAAAAATTCTTAAAGAGGAATAGTGGGGGAAAAATCAAATGTATGAGAACAGGAGCATCAGTATCAATGTCATCATCAATAAACATTCATGAACAACCTCTTATGTGCCCTATGCTAATGAATGAGAGAACAAAGAAAGAGGAAAATAGCCCATGCCCTCAAGAAGCTTCCATTCTAATTAGGGAGACACCATGAAAACAACTGTGAGCAAATGAAAGCAGATGGAAAGTTGTTTCAGAAGGACTTTGAAGAGGATGGAAGAAGGGGGTTGGGGAAAGACCTCTCAAAAAAGGTGGGATTTTAGCTATGTTGAAAGAAACTAGAGACACAGGTAAGGAGGGAGAGCAGTCCAGGCATAGATAATGAGCAGTTCAAAAACATGAAACCCAGAGGTGGGATGTCATATCCAAGGAACAGTAAGAACAGAATTAAGCATATGTCTTTCTTCTAGGCTATTCTGGCAGTTGTTCAAAAGATATTCTCCGTTAGCCTACCAAGAATGAGTTTATGTCCAAAATGTTTTTTTCACTGTCATGTTTCTGGGAAAGCTTGAATATTAAATTCTTATATTAAAATATTACAAATAATAAATGCATATTTACATTATATGTGATATCCATTTAAATATTAAACATAATGGATAATGATAGGATAGTGACTTGCCAGTGGACTATTTGAGACTCAGGATAATTTTAATATGGGGGAAAATTCCATTCAGGTAGGATGAGGGCATGATCCAACTCACACAGCTATAGAACTTTAAGATTTCTCAACATTCTTTTTAACAATTCTGTGAGATCAATAGTATAAACATTCCCCCTCTTAAATAAATGAGTAAAGCTGGGCTCCAAGACACCAAGGAACTTGTAAACAAGAAAGGAAATATCAGAGGTAGGATGCAAACCCAAGCATCCCTGACTCAGAGTTCAGAGATCATTCCTCTAGTTAACAGCTTCAAAGTAAAATTTGGAGGCCATATTGTTGTTGTTCAGTCCTTTCAGTTGTGTCTGACTGTTCATGATGCCCTTTGGGGTTTTCTTGGCAAAAGTGCTGGAGTAGTTTGCCATTTCCTTCTCTAGTTCATTTTATAAATGAGAAAACTGAGGCAAACAGAGCTGAGTGATTTGCTCAGGGATCACATAGCTAGTAAGTATCTGAGGCTGGATTTGAATGCAAAAAGATAAGTTTTCTTCTCTAGTCCCAGAACCTTATTCACTGAGTCACCTAGCTGGAGGCACTGTGCACTATAAATATTTATATATATAGCATCTCCCATATCAGAATGGAAGCTTCTTAGGTACAGTGGCTGTTTTGCTTTTGTCTTTGTAGTCCCAGGTCTTGGCACATGGTAGGTGCTTACCAGATATTAGTTATTTGATTCATAATTTGTAGCCCTAACAAAAAGGAAGCAGGACTTGAGAGAGGATTTGCTCCAGAGTCTGGCAGCTACAGTCACTGCCATGGAAGGCATGAAATCAGAACAGGAAAGGTCTCCTCCTTCCTCTGTATCAAGACCTTCAACTCTTCAAGCCACCTCTTCCTCCCCTCAGCACACAAGAGAACTTTCAAGACTTATGCTGATGAAAAGCATTTCTATTTTTGAAAACAAGAACCATACCGAGAGAATGACCCTGTGCTCATCGTCTGCCATTTACAGCAGCAGATTTTTCCAGCACTTACTTAACTTACTTATCATGCTTCACCAACACTGGCTGTAATTAAATGCTCTAATGCTATAATTACATACATACCAGATGAAGAGAATTACAGTAAATACATAAATAGTTCTTAAATCGAAATTTCTTTTTTAGAAGGCCTTTGTTCAAATACCTAATCTGATGAAAATAAACCTAAACTGAGACTATGTTTTCAAGCATTTTCAAGAGGCTAAAATTTGAATTGAACTTGACTCCAAATCCATGAATCAATCAGTCAACTATCATTTAAGTGCCTACTATGTGCCAAGCTTGTGCTATGTTCTGAGAATACGAAGAAAGGGAAGACTCCCTGCCTTCAAGGAGCTGGAATTCTAATGGATAAGTGATAGTCAGTATAGATCTGTATGGAGCAATTATTTCACTTTTGTCTTTGAACCCACAATGTCTACCCATGCTCCTGGTACAAGTTAGACCCTTTATACATGCTTGTGGATGGATCAATTTAATTCTATTGCACATTTTTGGAATAGTCCACAAAATGCTTTCCTTTTAGCCCTGTAACTTTCATTGTCCTTTTTGTGCAGAGGAGGGAACTAAGCCCAAGAGAGGCTGAAGACTTGGCCAAAATCAGCCAGCATTGGAACAAGGACACAAGCCCAAGTCATCTGACTCTGAGTAGAGTTCAAATTTTTCATGACCAGATCGAATTCCTGTCTGCCAGCTGTTATTTTGATTGCTGCTGTTATTGCTGGTATCATTAGTCCGGTGGCTCCATTTTTCATTAATTATTTAACTATAAATGCCTCTATAATATCCATTCTTTGATTCCTCTCAGTTGGATTTTTGACTCTATGGACTTCACCACCAAATATCTCTTGCTTTTCCACCCTGAAACATCACTCTGGAGCCTGGGGCCTCTTATCGGTGAATTAGTCCAAGAAAAAGTCTCCATTTTGAGAAAAGATTTCAGACTATCCATCTATCATTCCCCTCCAGCCTCTGCTTCTGACTCTCCTCATTTTTGCCACTGTGCTTTGACTGTATCTTTTCCATGAGTTCCCTCTTTTATGTTATTTTCCTACCTTAGAATGAAAGCTCTTAGAGAGCAGGGATTATTTTTCTTTTTTGTTTGTATTTGTAACCCCAGCATTTTGCAGAGTGACTGGAACAAGTTAAGCACTTAATGAAAGCTTCTGGACTAATTTATAAATCATAATCAAGCAATAAATTATATCCCAAAATATTCTTAACCATGATATGAAGTGTAAAGCATTTAATAAATAATAATATATAAATAATAAATATATATAAACAATATATAAATAATAAATAAATAGAATGAAAATTAGAGCATGAAACCATTAAATCTCTGAGAGTTTCAAAAGTTATCAACTTAAAAAAAAAACTGATGACAAGTCAGTTCATAACAGACACTCTAATACATTGTTGGCAGACCTGCACACTGAGGAAAATATTTTGAAGTTCAATATAGAAATAATCACTCAGTCATGTGGTAACTCATATCTTTTGGCACAACAATTCCATTGCTAGGATTCTGTTACCAAAACTCTGTGAGTGTGTGTGTGTGTGTGTGTGTGTGTGTGTTCAAAGAACCTCACATTAACTCTCGCTATAGAGTAACAAATTTTGGATAGTTCAGGGAACAGAAGATCTGTGTTCTAATTCCAATTCTACTTGCTACACAGATGACCTTGATAAGTCATATCTGCTCTTCTGTGTCATAATTTTGTCATCTTTGAAATGAAGTACAGGACACAATTTTGGAAATCCCTTCCAGCTTAAAATTCTACAATCTAAACTGAGGTTAGTGGGGAAAAAATTTTAAAAATTTAAAAAATAAACTGAGGTTAGAACTCAGGTCCTTTAACACTACACAATATCTTCTCTTAGTGGTTATTGGAATGAATTTGGAATCTCTGGCTAACTTGGTATCATTATATGAAGGCTACCCATAATACATACTCCTAAAAGACATTCTATTTGGCCTAATAAAATACATTTAATGGACCAAATAGAAAAGTCTGATCAATATGGTCATGATCTGACCAAATAGAAAAGTCTGATCATAGATATACAGATAGACAGAAAAAGGAGGAGAGAGACAGACAGACAGACAGACAGGCAGGCAGACAGACAGAGACAGTGACAGACAAAGGCAGAGAGAAAGAGAGGGAATGAGAAGAGAGAGAAGAGAGACAGAGAGAGAGACAGAGGGAGAGAGAGACCAAGATAGAGAGAATGAGAAGCAAGAGAGAAGAGAGACTCGGAGAAAGAGACGAAGGGAGACAGAGAGAGAGAGAGAGAGAGAGAGAGAAGAGAAAGAGAGAGAAAAAAGAGAGAACAGAGAGACAGAGAGAAGGAGAGAAAGAGAAAGAGAGAAAGAGGAGGAGAGAGAGAGAGTCCCTGTAGATAGCCCACTTTTAAGGGTCATTTTGATACAAAGCTATGGCAAAGGTAAAATGACTTTCTTTTGCAGTTCATGATAAGATTTTGCTCACGTTCTATTTTCTTTCTATTCTGTTTTAACATTTCCATTTTCAAAAGATCACTCCTATACCTTCTGGACAGAGACTTTGGGGAAAAGTGAGAAAGTGGTCAAAGAAAAGTTTCCAGGAGTACTGATTTTTAATATAAACCAGCAAGCATACATACTGTTAAGCCTTATTATTCTTCTATTTCTACAAAGTTGTAGCTAAGTGTTCTTAATGAGTCAAAGGGATATTGAAAGGGTACAGACTTCCAGGAGGGAGAGGGGGACATTAATAAGAGCAGTTAAAGAACCTGTGATTAATGAGTACTAGTGATAAAAAGCACATTGGGATGAAAATGAGTGTGATTTAAAATAAAATTTTGAACTGATAAAGAAGCATCAAAATTTCAAAGGATCCATTGGGGTTTTAAGTACAAAAATCACAACTGATCAGAATGTCACATAAGGGGAAAAAAGAACAGGAATTGTTCCCCATTACAAACCTTATCTACTTTGGACTTCCAGAGAAGGAGAAAGAAAAAGAGAAAGGGAAGGCAGAAGATTGGGAGACATGTCAGCACCTGCTGAAAAAGATGGCAGGAAGGAAATTAATATCATATCCTTTCCCTTAATTCTATGTAGAACATTGACTTGATCACACTTCTAAAAGTGTATATCATTTAGCATTTGGAGAGGAGGGTGATCAATTCAAATGACATTCATACTGGTCGATGTTAATAAACTGAGAATCAACTAAACAGCATCTAGATCAGTTATTCTTAATCTTTTGGGGATTGTGTACCTCCTTAATAGACTGATAAAACCAATGGTCACTTTCTTATGATAATATTGTAAATGCTTCAAATACTTGGGGTTAAAAGGAAGCCAGTTAGATAGAAATAGTTATCAATATATCTAAAAGATCAACTAGTTCAGAACCTTCTATGTTTTTTTGTCTCTGGGAGAAAAGAAGTAATGTGTGTGTATGTTTGTATCTGGGTTCAAATACTCTGAAAAGTGTTGTCTGTATGACTTTGGGCAACTCGATGCACCTTACTAGGCCTCAGTTTCATCATTTATAAAATGAGAGAGTTGGAAGAGAAGGCCCCTAAGATATCTTTTTTTGTTGTTCTAAATCTATAATCCTTAATATAACCATGAATAACTGCCTAGAATGATACTGTTCCTTATTTTTAATCAAGAGTAATTTTAAGTTTCTATTTGAGTTTGCAATTCATCATCTAGTAGAGTATAGTCCATGTAAACATAGTTTGATTTTTATGAAATATAAGTGTGATTTTTAGGGGAAACATTTTTAAATCTCTTTATAATCCTGAACGACACACAAGCCTATACGCAACTTGAACAAGAACAGGGGTGGACACAACAAAAAATATTTTTATTCTCCTATGTAGTACTTGACATTACTGGAAAAGGAACCCCTGAATCCAGAAGAGGTGAGATGATCAACAGTAACAAATCCCCCTTTCATTGTGACATGAGCAGCAAGAAATGAACTACAGAAGCAAGAAAACCAGTCAGTGCACAACCTACTTTTTTTAGGGTATCTTAACATTAAGGAAGCAGACACAAAAATAAAATAAAATAATTGAGGAAATAATGCTACCCAAACACTCTATGGTAAGGCACAGAGGAAAACCCTAAAGTATAAGAGAAAAAATTATTATTTAGCAATTATTGTGCCCAGCATCAGATAAAGATGTAAACAAGATGTGAAACTGGGCAGGAGTGAAAAGGGGAGACTAGAAAGAAAAGGCAATTCCTACCATGAATTTGTTAGAGTTGTGTTGG
Organism: Gracilinanus agilis; assembly: GCF_016433145.1. Lineage (NCBI taxonomy): Eukaryota > Metazoa > Chordata > Mammalia > Didelphimorphia > Didelphidae > Gracilinanus > Gracilinanus agilis. The sequence goes on along the minus strand of NC_058132.1, from coordinate 673,490,377 downwards.
TTTTTTTTTTTAATTTTACCCCAAATTTCATCATATGAAAGGAAATAGTCTATGAAAAATAAATTGAATTGGACAACTCAAATGATCGTTTAATTATCTGCTTCAGGACACTCTCGGCATCTGTCAGGAAACAATGGGACGATTGATGCTGTTTCTTCAGAGCCTTCCAATCTCATTCATTTTCAAGCTCTGGGCTGTATTTCTTGACGGTTCTGGTAGATAAGCCTTTAGCTAACTTGGTTGATACATGACTCCTGGATGAAGTCTGATACCTCAGTTCTGGTTCAACCTGCATCATCCACCCAATAAGAGAATTCCCTATTACATTCCATTTGAACCCTAGAAGTGGGTAGAAGGTAGAGGAAATGCTATTCCTGGTGGGTGGGCCTGGGAAAATTCAACTTTCATATCATTTACAATTTCTTCATCCCATCGGCTTTGGCCCTACACAAACACAGTTCTTATCTGCTCTGCTCAGAGATTCGCCACTAATATCTACGGACACAAGCTTATTGTATCCAGAGAATCAGAGAAATCAGAGATTTACAAACTATTGTTCCTCCAATCACTCTGATTTGCCCTCTACCCTTCTATGCTGCCATATAGACTGAGTACAATCAGAATTATGCCCACATTTAGAAAACTTGTTTCCCTTATCTTCAGAAAGACCTGATTTTATGGAAAAGCTCTTGAAATTAACTTACATTACATTGTACAAAAAAGATATTAAATACAACTCTAATGAATGAAATTCTTACAAGTAAGCTAGGAACAAAATGGAAGAAAGTACAAGAAATTATACCAGGGATGTCAGTGTAAATCTAAACTCCTATGAAATACTGAAGAGACAGGAGAAATGGGAAAGAGAACATCTAATCATTTCCCGAACAACATAAAGGATAACACATGCTGTACTCATTTTGGAAGCACTGATGAGAAAGTAGCTACAAATGCCTAAAGAAATGAAGACAACTGCATAAATACTCGTAGGCTGATTAATCGGTGTGCAGATGGCCCAACCTTATTGCATCACATTCACTCACTCTGGAATTTTTAGATGCTCCATCAGGGAGGAAGAGTGAGGACAAGGTTCCCAACACACTCCTAGGGAAAAGGAGCAGGAAACCTACCTCTAAAACAACTTTTAACACAAATTGTTTCAATTGTTTGTGTATGAAGGAAAAGAGACAAGGATAGAAAACCTGGTAGAGGAAGAAACTCTGGAGCACCAGACATCATGGCTGGTAAGTGAACAACATGAGGCGTCATGGGAAGATGCTAGAATGGGTTGGGGTGGGATGGATGAGGCAAAGGCGAAGGAAGGGCCCTGGAGCCAAGTCCCTGTTATTCTTCCCTTGTCTGATTGGTTAATGGTTTTTTTTTTGTTTTTGTTTTTGTTTTTGTTTTTGTTTTGCCTCATTGGTTTTTTCAAATGTGCTGAGTGGATTTTGAAGCTGTTGGTCTAAATTTGTTATAGGAGCATAATTAATAGTTATGAGGAAACTCCAGATTCTGTTCCATCTAAAATCCTCATTTTAGGGATGTGGCGATTGAAGCCCCAAGTGCTAAATTGATTTCCTTGGGGTCATACAGCTAGTAAGTGTTAAAGGCTAAACTCAAACACAGGTCTTCTTGACTCCAATTCCAGAATATAATCCACTCTACAACCCTGCCTATTTTCAATGATCTCTGACTTTTAACTATCCATGCTTTCTATTAGCCTCTATTAGCCTAGAGACAGGCCATGTTGCACCAAGTTGTTTGAAATGTCATCCAACAAGGAGAAATATTAAGAGCTCTGCTTCTACAATAAAAAAGAATTATAAGAAGGAAGAAAGGAGGAAAGGAAGAGAAGGAAGGAAGGAAGGAAGGAAGGAAGGAAGGAAGGAAGGAAGGAAGGAAGGAAGGAAGGAAGGAAGGAAGGAAGGAAGGAAGGAAGGA
>NC_058132.1:673356971-673485554 GCF_016433145.1 Gracilinanus agilis | reverse complement strand
TGTGTATAAGAGACAGCTCTCTCTCTCTCTCTCTCTCTCTCTCTCTCTCTCTCTCTCTCTCTCTCTCTCTCCCTAATGTGGTCGAGAAAACTTCTTTTTACTTAGGTTTTTTACTTTTATCTTTTTATTTCCTCTACTTCAAGTGATTAGTAATAAATCTTATAAAATATGATACTTGGAGTTATTGGATATTCATTTAAATCTTACAGAGTCTATCATTCTACCACCTCTAAAAATATTGCACATGAGGCAAATGAAAGCCATAGGATGTAAATGATTTGCCCAAGGTCATCCAGCTAGTAAGTATCTGTGTGATAGTATTCAAAAATCGTCTTCCTAACTCCAAGTCTAGGACTCCAGCCATTATACTTTTATTTATTTATTCATGGACCTAGCACCATACCCCTACCACTGCTCTTGAAAGTGGGGAGCATTTTGTCTCTATCTTTCTGTCTCCATAGCCTACCCCCAAAGTGATAGAAGCTACTTCAGAGATGTTAGTCAAATGGAACTCCAAAGAGCTATCAGAACTCATCTGTGCTCTGCACATAGTAGATTCTCAGTATTTCTTTTGCCAAACTGAGTTTTAGGTGAATGTTAAAAATAAGTTTATTTAAGGATAACTTGCTTTACTGTGTTCCAATCACTTAGAAAGTTCTTGGTACATACTCATTGATGCCCATTTCTTACCTAGTTTACATTAAGTCAAGATGTGGCTAGATGAGGAACACAAAATTCATAGCTGGATGGAATCTTGTGAATAACTCAGTAAAATCCCTTCTTTTTACAGAAAAGGAAATTGAGACCTGAAGAAGACACATATACAAGATCATATAATCTTTTCCCTTAGTCCTCCGGTAACCCTATTTCCTACTTTAAACCACATTTCCAAGAATGAAAAGGGGATCAAATGGCTTTAAACATAAACTGTAAAAGAGAAAGAGATAGAATTGGTGGGGCTGGGGGAAGAGTAATGTAACTCATGTTTCCAAGAATGAAAAGGGGATCAAATGGCTTTAAATAAAAACTATAAAAGAGAAAGAGATGGAGTCAGAGGGAAAAAGAGTAAAGTAATTCTTCATATCCATCAATACCCTCAATGTACCACAAAAGCGTTGCATTTCTTAGATCCCAGTAAATCCACAGCTTAAAAATAACCCACTGAGTCAAAGTGATTATTTTTTTTGAATGATAAATTCTAGGTCTATTTTTCTCTAATACAAAAGATTGTTACACAGTAAGTGTACGGTCTTTCTGAAGAAATCCTACCTAATCATCCCATCTTTCATATTAATGCTAATCAAACATCTAACACTGTTTACACAGTTCAAGTGTTTGAGTGCAACACAGAAGCCAATGTAACATCCAGTGTAATACAATTCACAGTATAATCGCCGACTAACTGCAAAATAGCATGTAATTCGGGAAATTTGTCTTTCCTCGTACAAGCAACCTTTTAAAATGCTTACATTGGAAATAATATTGTTGGTTTGTATTAGTGATGGTTTTATCCTGTCCCGTAATAGAAAGATTTCTGAAGAAATGCTGGGCTAGCAGTCAGGCTGCCCCGCAGTTTGTGTTATTAAAATGGAGATTGTAAAGGCTCCATGGGGCAGTGAGAGATTGGTCCATGTGTGATGTTCCTTTAGCCTGGAACAATCCATCTCAGGAGATAATAAGGAGATAGATGCAGCCGTTCCAGAATTTCCCTGTATTCATTCTCAGAGTTTGGCTGGCAGAGTGCATTAGCATACAAAGGACAAGGCTGATCCCCATCTTTCTCTCCCCTTGGAGTCCCAGCCATCACTGAAGATCTGTCTCTGCAAAGCCTTTCCATTCAGGTGAAAGCATATCATGGCCAGGGCTTAAGCAGAAATACGACTGGCCCTAATGTGTCCAAGGCTTCACTTCCTTGCTTTTTTACTTTTTTTTAGAGACAACAACCTGAGCAAATTTTAAGTAGGGAAATGATTGGGCAGTCCTGAAATTCTCAATGATTTGCCATTTATTCCCTGCTTCCTTTTAAGGATATGATGGCAGATCTCCAACACGCTCCTTCTTGAAGATGGTTTCATTCTTTGTTTCTCCAGAGCCTGGCACAGAGCCTGGCCCATAGTAGGTGCTTATAAAAGATTTGCTGACTGATTGAATGCCTTCTCCATTTGGTACCTCAGTAGAAAACAGTCCCCTCAGATACCCAAAAGGGGTTAATCATACCCATGGCTATATTATAAGATTATAAATTGAAGACCAGGCACTGATCGGCTTTGGTAGATAAATTTTTCTTACCATTTCTTTCCTATAGTAATGAAGTCCATCCCTATCTTTACCTTGAGTGCCATGAAAAAAACCTAAAAACCCAAAAAAAAAAAAAAACCTAGAGATTCCTCCATAGAGGGCTGCAATGAGGGTCACATGAGAATAAAAAATCCTTCCTACAATCCAATCCCACAAATATTTATTAAGTAACTACTATGTACCTAGCATCAATATTTCATATGTTTTACATGCCTTAAAATATTATAACTATAACATAATATAATATAATTAATATAATATAATATAATAAATATGCTATGATATGATATGATACGATATGATATGACATGACATGATATGATATAACATATGATATGATATGATATGATATGATATTTTTCTTAGTTAAACAAATATAGCCCTCCAGTATTCTGTAAGCTGGAGAACAGGGGCTGCTTCAGTTTTGTCTCTGTAATACTTTCGATAGTATTAAAGATTTAGCATAATGCTAAAAAAATGCTTGTGGAGCTGGTGAATTGACTTTCTTAACTCATCATCCACATAATCTTGGGTTTTACAGGAAAGATACTGTAAAATCACAACAAAATAAGCTTAATAATAAAATCCTGCATAACTGAAGTGAACCATGAATCCTTTCCAATAGAATTTTTGCTCACGTTCCAGAAGGATGTTATAGCTCAGGAGAGTTGTTGGGAGAGATCTTACACAAATAGTGGGGAAAAGGATCTTCACTAACTGTATGATCCTGGACAAGTCACCCCACTTCCAAAAGTTTCCTCATCTGAAACTGATAATCATAAGCTTGTACTAGTTCTCTTCTACAATTATGTTGATAAAAATGTTTTTTTTAAACCTTAAAAGGCTCTGGGAATATTATTATTATTATTATTAATTATTATTATTATTATTATTATTATTATTATTACACCTCATGACCAGTGCTCCAGTGATGTTTCAATACACCCACTTTGGCCATTTTATTATATACCACTGAGACGCCCAAACCGAATAATGAATTCCATAATAATTCCTTCTCTTTCCCCCCCAGCCTTCTGAGTCAAGCATGAAAAATATTTGGTTAAAATTACATATTGGTGTTGATGTATCTAGCTATAAAGGCCCTCAAATCTGTTGTCAGCTTAACCATGAATACATTTTAGAAGCTTTGACATATTAGCAAGCCAGTCACTGAGAAAGGTTTTAAGTTTCCTTAGGAGAAAGGTAGTGCTTAAATATGGCTTGCAACTGTCACAGAAACAAAGCTTATTTATATTCTAGAGCCAAATATCGTGCATGTTGGATAGAGATTTTTTTTTCAATTGTGATCTTGCTTTGTAGTCCTGGTATAGCTATTAGAAGCAGAGAAAGAACAGGCATGGCCTAGAAAAGAAACTCAAAAGTAAAATAATTCTTGGTAATAATATTAGATTAAACTCACTCAGGAGGCCAATCAATTCCATGGGACTAAGGTAAGAAACAAGACTTTCAAGTTGGTCTTGCTGATAGGTCAAGAGGGCAGTTCTGAAATGAGTTTAACATAAAGGGAACAAACAAAAGACCTCCTGCCTCCAATTCTCTCCTTTGATGGCCCTAAAATCTTTATTTTAGTGAATCTTGAGGATAAGTAATATGTAGCCCCTCATAAAATGATACTCTTATCTGAAAAAGGAAATTAAATCCAACTCTACTAGTAATGAAACATTAATTAAGCACCTCTATGTACTTATATCATCTATTTATTGAATTAAATTCATTTGTTCAAAGAAATTCATGCAGTAACTAACAACTTCTCCTGACTTCATTAATCCCATCCTACAATCCAATCCCATAAACATTTGTTAAGTACCTACTATGTATATGGCACTCAGTTGGGCACCAGGTATACAAAGCCAAAGTGAAAAACAGTCCTTGCCCTCAATGTATTTATTTAATGGGAAATAGGCCATTTATTAGATTTACTAGTCACTCAGCAAGATGAGAAAGACGCAGGATCATTAAGTGATGGTCAAGAAAAGAAGACAAGAAAAAAATGGATTTTCAAAAGTGGGGAGTCACAGCCTTCAATGTGCAACTCAGCTACAGGATGCAATGCAGTGACAACTGCTATATTTCATCCCCTTATTGAGAGAACTGTTGACTATTCCAGGACAGCCTAATCCAGCATCAAAATTTGTTCTGACCTTGTCCCTTCCAAAAATCTCAAGATACCAAGAAAGTAAATGAAACCCTAAGTTCTTTGAGATGTTGCATCAGGTGTTATACTCTTCTGAACTCTTCTAGCATGTAAAATGACACATTGCAGAATCTAAAGCAGGTAATTTTAAAAGTTTTTTGAAAGAATAAAGAAGGAATGAATGAATGAACACAGGAAAAGAGAATGGAAAGGAGGACAGGGAACACACTCTGATTTTATTAATTCCAGGAACAATTATGGTTGGCAAATCATTTAAAAGGAAGCTCTCCCACTAATCAGGAGTACATTGTTAATTCTTCAAAGGTTGCCCTAGGCTGGAGTCACTCTTTAGGATATAAATGGCTTTATTGGTAAACATTGTCCTGTCCTGTACTGCACTGCACTCTTGGCACTGGTTACTCTAAGGAGGCATCTGAGCTCTGCATTATAAGTTAGAACCATTCTGCCTGCAGGCTTCCCATTTCCTGTGTATAAACCACAATACAGTTTTTAAGTCATCTTCTATCCAATTGCATCAATGGCAAATCCACCTTTCAATGAGATGATGACAGGCTTCTTCACTGTGGGATAGAGAAGATAATGAAAATGGAACCGTGTCAGTATTGTCGACACTCCAGGGTTAGAGAGCTATACCTAGGGCAGGTCCTCTGCGGCAAAGTCCCAGGAAATCAATAACAGGGAGGGTTCATTTACTCTCCCCAGCCCTCTAAGATGTGGCTACCCAATACGGTCCCAGGCCAAACCTTCCACAGGATCCTATAGCAATACCACACTTTTTCTCCACCATATTCTCTGAGCCACTAACCTCACAATCTCCCCCCAATGGTTATTCTTCGAGGTGAAACAACTCCTATTTATGACAATTCAGGTTTGTAATAATCCAGTGGAATTAAAACTAAAGGGAAACTTGCATTCATATACCTCGACATCCTCCTTTTAAAAAAAGAAGAAGCTAAGGCCCAGGTAATCTGATGAATTTTTTTGTTGTTAGATTTGTTCAATTTACCTAGATTGGATTTTTTAAAAATTCTTCTTGAGGAACCTGCTCTTTGCCAATGGTCTTTCAGATTTAAAAAGGAAATAAAAACCAGTTAGAGTATTGCAAAATGAAATTGAAAATAAATTTCTATGGAATATGGTGAATACTGCAGGGTATATTGTTAAAGTTAATTGGTGATCCTGTAAGTGTCCAGATGGAAATGAATAATCCTTCAATAGCACAAGATAGACATTCATCTTTGGCTGGGATATTCAGCTGCTGCTTTTGTCTGAAAGGGGTCACTTTTGGGTCACAAACATTTCAGCTAAATATAAAGAAGACTTAAATTAGAGCTGTCTGAAAAGCTGATAAACTGGAGAGAGTCCAGAGGAGGGCAACCAGAATGGGGCAAGGCCACGAGGCCATGTCATATGAAGATTGGCTGAAGAAACTGGGGATATTTAGACTTGAGAATAAAAAGACCCAGGGAACATGATGGCTGTCTTCAAGTATTTGAAGGGTTGACACATGTAGAGATGGGATTAGATGTTTTCTATTTGACTCCAGGGTAGGACCTGGAGCAAAGGGTAGAAGATCAGAAGTCAGTTTAAGCTCCATGTTAAGAATTCCTTCCTAACAAGTAGACGTGCTTCAGTAGAATGGGCTACCCCCAAGAATTACCAGATATCACATCATCCACATCATCAAAGGTGGTGGATAACCACTTATTAATAATGGCGAACCACTCCAGTATCTTTGCCAGGAAATCCCTACAGTGGAATCGTGAAGAATTGGATATGACTGAAATGATCCAACAACAACTACTTGTTGGGGATGTTGTAAGGGGAGGGATTCTTCTTGGGTTTGGGTTGAACCACTGGACTATTTGCTCCATGCTAATACTGATACTATGAAAGTTGATTGAGTTTTTAATTATTTGTGGAACTCCCCACAATTATTAAAGTCCAAAAATAAGCAAGTTGATGAAGTGCTGCTTTAAAGCAGGGGTTTGTGAATTGGCGGCTTTTTTAGAAGTCTTTATTTCATCACAATTGATTTTCTTTGTACTATCGTTTAATGCCTATAAAAACATCACTCTAAGAATAATTCCCTAGTCCAGAAAAAAGTTAGGAATCGCAGCTAGAAAGCCACTTGTTGATATCATAGAGTAGAGGTCACATCGGTCGTGAGGCTATATCAGATGACATTGAATTTGAGGCTTCTGTGGATCTATTTGTTTAATTAAGTCATTAGCAGCTATAGCAACTGGTAATAGAAAATGTATGGTAGAATTAAATTTCAGTAAATTACCAGCTTAAAATCACATTTTGAATGGTCTGTGCTTTATTTATGGTTTAACTGCACCAATGAAAAAAGTTCCAAGAAAAGGCAGATATGGATGTCTCTATCTATAGCACTGAGATCTCAGATCCTTGAATTCTTCATAAACCAGTATGGACCTAAGTTGCAGGATCCAGAGGGAAACCTGAGTTAGGTGCACACAGTACTGAAATTTTATTAACCCTGCCCTCCTAAAAATAAAAACAGAAGGCTTGCCCACCTATAGGACTAATCACTGGAACTAATTTTATCCCGACTGTTTCTCAAATGACTTGATGGTCATATGGCCAGTAAGTAGAGGATAAAACATTTTCTCTGCTACTCATCACTTTCAAACCTTTCCAATCTAAGAAATGTGCTTGAGATAATACAATTTCTTCTATATCTTTGGCCCAAGAGAGTTGAGTGAAATTCAAGTAGAAATTATCCCTGCAGGCAACATATCGACTTAGGAAACCACAAATAACATTATCTATGTTGTATTGAATTTTTTTAACAGTTCCCAATTACATTTTAATCTGTTTCAGACCACACTGGGGAGTATTGTTGACCACTTGATCAGAGAGTCTTAAGTTTAGCAACTCTGGTCTAAGGTAACAACAACCCTAAAAATAGTTTAAAAACTCATGAGCTATGGAAAAAAATATTCTAAATTAATTAATTAAATAAAATTTTGCAGATTAAAAAACAAAACAAAAAACTCATGGACTTACAGCCGAGTCGACTAATCTCTAACCCCTAACATTGTCATCCAGCATCCTCATGCCCTTGGCTGCATCGTCTGACCCAAAGACTTATAACAAAATTCAACTCTGCCTCATTTTCTCCTCTCTATGCCTCAGAAAACCAGTGGCTCTGCCTATGACTACTTCGTGGCAATACTCTGTGCTGTACGGGTGCTTGACCAGAGAATTGAGGACCACAGGGAATAGACACCAGCATGGCCAACATGTGTGGTGCTCCACTGGGCCTGAGACAAAGGGCACTGGCATCCAGCTCCACCTAGAACCAGGTTTGTCCACTGAGAAGTCACTTGAAGCAGACCAAGACCATTTTCCCAGCATAGGAGAAGGCTGAGACAACACTGAGGTCCTGCCTCTAGGGTAACCAACAGAGCAACAAAGAGGAAGGAATGAGAAAGTGAATGATAAAATATCTTTAGGAACCAGGAAAGAAAACCAGACAGTAGGCTGAAAATGAGTTAAATGTATTTTATTTATGTCTAATCCACAGAGGCAGCTAGGAAGCTCCACATTGTGAGGGTAAGAAGTGTCATCTGGAAAATCCACATAAAAATTGTTGGTCCTTCCAACATACAAGAGAAGTCTAATTTTTTTTTATTTTTCTTTTATGTAGTATTTACAATGCCTTAATGTCAAATTTGGATGAAATATTTGGTCAAAGATTATATAGTTTCTCAACCTTTTTTGTGTTGTCTGTTGGTCTTCGTGTGTTGTCTGCAACTTTAACAAAACTTCCCCCAAAATGACCATTTAATTTCTAAGCTGACCCACAATATATCAAAACTATGATGAAGAAAGACACAATGTGGAAGGGATGCCTGTATGTATCATAGGTATACATATATGTACATGTATATATTTTAAAGCTAACTAATGAATCAATAATTATTCAGTTGTAAATTTATCATCAACAGAGATTTCAGCATAGACTTTTGATTACAACTGATAGCTTCCAAGATAATCTACCAATGCTTTTTCTCCCCAAAGGTGGACCATACAGAAATCATTCTCTAGAATCTGTCTTAATCACATCTACACAACAGCTTTTATTGTATATTGTGTAGTGCCACACACTGAGCTTATTTTATACATTTATGATATTATATGTTTTATATTATTTATTATGTTTCAAAAATAAAGGAAAAGAAAGTTTGATCATAGATTTAGAGTTTAAAGAAAACTTGGAAGCAATCTACCATAACTCCTTCTATTTACAGATGAGGCAACCAAGGCCTGGAGAGGTTAAGGAATCTTCCCAATATAGGTAGGAAGAGGCTATATTGTCCAACTACCTATTTTATAGATGAGGAAACTGAGTCCCACTTGGAGATATGAAGAGACTTGCATAGGCAGTGCCTAAAAGATAGTCTTTAAGCCCAGCTTCTCTGACTCCATCTACAATGTCTTTTCTATGTATATGATGTGTTATGCCAAGCTTGCCTCCTTGGAAGAGTGGAGAATTTTCGCTCCTAGTGCCTTCTTCAATAGATGTCCTCATTCTTCTTTTTTTTTTTAAGTTCACTACCAGCAGAAATTGGCTACATTTTTGGAAAGCTTTTTCCCAAGTTTCTCAACCTTCAGCCCAAGCCAGAGTTAGTCAATTCTGACACATAAGCAGGACGGTTAAAAACGAGAGAGCCATTAAAATGTTCTTTCAGCCCCAGACGTTTGTGGAGAGTGCCAAAAGGGACTTTAACAAAAGGAATAACCATTGATTCGAGCCTAGGCTAAGACCACCAGTTAGTTCTTCTCAGAGAAGCCTCACAACAGCCACTAAAGCTTCTGGTTACTCCTGACAGAGCTTTTGTCGTTGTTCAGTCATGGACGACTCTTTGTGACTCCATTTGGGATTTTCTTGGCAAAGATACTGGAGTGGTTTGCCACTTCCTTCTCCAGTTCATTTGACAGATATGGAAATTGGGCAAACATGGTTAAGTGACTTGTCCCAGGTCACACAGTTAGTAAGTGTTGAGACTGGGATTTCAACAAAAAAAGAGGAGTCTTACCGACTCCAGATCCTTCCTGCGCTCCATCTGCTTGTCTCTAAACAATGGCCCCAAGAGGGAAAAAGAAATGTTACTATTTTATCTCCAGGCTTTCCCAGTGAGTCCCCTTTCTTCTTTCCATCTTCAGTTAACTGCCCCACCACCCCAAAATCATAATCTTTATGGATCATGTGTGCACCAAGAAGAGGAAGAATTCCTACCAAACACTAAGCAAGTCCTAACAGTTGAATGAGTCATAAAAGTCATCCTATGCCTTTAGATGGCCAGATAAAAAGCACAGAATTCACAAAGCAGAGACAAATGTCATGCTATATAACCAAAAGTGCAACCTTTGTTTACTGAGGACTATTATTTTGCACATGTCATTTGTAATTAACCTAATTAATCCAGTTTTCTTCAGAGTGAAATATATGTTTAATATACTTCTTGGTAAATTATAATATCCCAAATATTCAGACTCCATATTATAAGTCCCTAATGAATAATTTAAGAAAATTAAATTAATAAAAATCCATGTTAAAAGCCCTTAAAAGATTTATTTCTATCTTCATTTGCCAATCTTTGATTTCAAGATATCTCTAAAATAGTTTATAAGCTTCAGAATGAAAATGAACTTACTCATCACTTTACATATGGGGAAACTGAGGGTCCCAAAAGTATAGTGACTATTTTAAGGTCTTATAGCTGGAAATTAAAAGAGCAAGTATTTGAATCCAGCTCTTCCATCTTCCATTCCTGTGTTTTCTCTTGTATCACATCACTTCCGTATCTTTCATTTTTCTTTATGGTTCCTTCCAGGATGCCATACCATTTGGTCAACTCAGTAAAAAAAAATTGATTTATAGAATTATACAAATTCAGAGCAGGAATTAATGAGATTTAGAGAATTCCTAGCCCAATTTCTTTCCAGAATATTTTATATCTGAGGTAACTGAGGCCCAAGAAGGATCAGGGACTTATATATGAGGTAACAATAGCATAATGGACAGCATCTTAGAATAAGTTAGGAAGTCCTGGGTTCTAATCCTGCCTCTGATTTTTACTGGCTGTGTGATCCTGAAGAAGCTGTTTAACCCCTGTGAGTTTCAGTTTCCCATTCTAAAAATGATGATAATAATATCTGTAGCACTGACCTCAAAAGGATGTTGAAACTCAAATGAGATATTTTGTGCAAACTGTTTTACAAACTCTAAAGTGCCATATAAATGTCAGTAGTTATTAGTAGTAGTATCTAGGTCATCCCAAAATGCATATCTCTTAGCTGTTCATCCAGGACTTCTTTTGGTGAAACAGTTGACTCTTCTAATGTACTCAAAAAACAGCAAATTCAGTTATTTTGCAGTTATGCAAATAGCTACCAAGTATCATGACCACTTGGCGAAAGGACGTATTGAAGTGAGCATTATACATAAACATATATGTGTTTGCATAGAAGTGGATAGATCTGTCCATACTTACATATAATATCCACATATGTATAAGTATATCCATGTATTCATATGTACACATAAATCTATGTCTATAATTAGAGAGAAAGGGGAGAGGAAGGGAAGGAAAGAGAGTGAAAGAAGGAGAAGAGAGATGTGATAAAGGGATAGATAGATGGATGGTTGGAGAGAAGGATGGATGAATGGATGGAGGTATGGATGAATGGATGGATGGATGAATGGATGGATGGATGGATGGATATTAGGTAGACAGAGAGATGGAGAGATAAATGATAGATAACTGGACAGATAGAATGAAACAATACATTAAAGCACTAAGTAAATATTAAGTGGAAAAATGTTAAGCCTGAAGTCAGGAAGATTCATCTCTCTCAGTTCAAATCTGATCTCAGACACTTTTAGCTGTGTGATCCTAGGCAAGTCACTCAACCCTGTTTACCTTAGTTTCCTCATCTGTAAAATAAGCGAGAGAAGGAAATGGTAATCCATCTCTATATCTTTGCCAAGAAAACCCTAAATGAGGTCACAAAAAGTCAGACTTGGAAAAAATTGTATTATTATTATATATTCAGTTCAGCAAGCATTTATGGTTTTTTATGAATATCATTTGTAAATTTATAATGCTAGGCACTGTGCGGAGTACTGAAATATGAGAAGAAAAATAAAATGGTCCCTTTTTTTGAGAATCTCGCCATTTTCTACTAAAGGGAAACAACACATATGCTAATGAGTCTAGAGACAAAAGTATCCAAAATAAATATAAAGTAATAAAGCATTCTGGTAAAAGATGATGGAAAGCATTGACATCTAAAAGGTTTAGAAAAGGCTTCCTGTAGGAGGAGGCAGAGCCTTTGGCTGTGCTGTGAGAGGATCTGAATATTTCATGAGGCACAGATGGGGAGGGAGAGTATTTTAGGCATAGCAGCACTCAAAAGTCAAGGTAGCCTAGTTTAATGGATAGAGTAATGTGTTTAGCTTCTAAAAGTCCTGGATTCAAGTCTTTCCCATAGAAGCTTCAGGCAATTCCTTCATAATCTATGATTCTAAGGAGTGTGGGATTGGAGACAGTTCCCATACAAAATCAATTGCAGATCTTTGATTTATTGGCAAATAGATTTCAGAAGTTTTATAGGAAGACCAGGGTCAGAGCTAGAGGGGGTAGGAAGGTTGAAGGAAGAGATGCCTCCATTAAAGAAAGGCCAGTTGCACTAATGTATCAAAGAATATCTATATCAATATATTCACTGGAGCAGTTGGCACAGTATAAAAGGTAATGACAATGGTAATTTTTTTAAACCACAAGAAAAAAAAAGATAGATAACTCTGTTACTTGTGTGTAAAGTTTTAGACAGCTAAGTAATACAGATTTAAATTTAAAATGACAGATGCATCAGCTTGGAACATCATGGGCACTGAAGGGAACCTATATTCTGTTAGCAGCTCATAGTTAACTATTAAATGGTATAGTGATGGTATTGGGTTGAGATTTTAGTGACAAATGCCAATAAACATTGTACATAGAGGAGCAAAATCCTGCCCCCAGAGAGCTAAAGGGAAAGATCTGTTGATAGTGGTCAAATGTGCAGAAGCCTAAAACCCCGATTAAATTTATCAAGTACTTAAGTGCTTGATGAAAAATTAATTTCTGAAAAATTAATTTGCACAAAACATTATGATGGGTTCTGGAAATTTTTAAATATGCATATTTAAGAATTTAACATTTAAATTTAAATTAGTAAATTTCAATAAAAATTTAACATTAAAAAAATTGAAAACAGATAGGTCTTGCCCTCAAAAAGTTAACATTCTATTAGAGGCAAACAGCATGTACTGCAGTAAGGTTTTGATGGGGGTAAGAGAAAGATCCTGAATAAATTCAGAGCTAGTAGGGACCTTTGAGGTCATCTAGTCTGGTTCCTTCATTTGCAGAGGGACAGAATATTTTCAGCTTGGAGAATAATGGAAGGTTTCTAGGAAAAGGTGGCATTCAAGTTGGTCCTGGAAAAACTTTGTTTAGAGGCTTTTAAAAAATACTTCCTGAGCCATAAGAAATGAGAAGCACGTTCATTTTTGAAAAATTTTGGAAAGACCTACATGAAATAATGGAGAGCTAAATGAGCAGAATGAAAACACTATATACAACTTCAGAATTAATATTTGGAGAATAACCTGTGAATGTCCACCTCCAGAGAAAGAACTGATAAATAGAAACATGAAAGATATAATTTAAAAACATAGTTTTTTGGTTGAGTACTACTTTTATGGTGGAGTCTGGGAGGGAGGTGATGAGATAACTACAATTTTAATGTAACAAACAAACAAATTAATTATTTTTAAAAGATTCATCTAAAAGCAAAGCAAAAAAATTATTAAAACTACTATAATTTATGAAAATCTGATTTTTTAAAGAATATTACCATTTCCCCCAACCCTTTAATCTATAACCACCTTTAATTGTTTTGACAAAAAGGATAGAGTGCTGACTTTGAGTCAGGAAGACCTGAATCCAAAGAAAGCCTCAAGCTCATACTAGCTATGTGACTCAGCAATTCATTTAAATTTCAGCCTCAGTTTCCTCATCTGTAAAATCAAAATAATAATAGCATCTACTCCCTGTGACTATTTTCCAAATGAATGAAATGATCTTTAGAAAGAGTTTTACAAGCCTTAAAACACTCTCTATATGTTAGTTATTATTTGTAGGAAAAGAATAGGTCAGTGTGACTTGCCTGTGAGATGCATAACATCTAAATGAAGAATGAAAATTGAAGTCAGCAGTTTGCAATTATCCTAGAGTTTAGTATTGTAAATCAGACAAAATATCTCAGTGATTGGATAATGTCTTTCATTCTTTTTATCTGAGTATTTTTGTGTATAGACATAATGTAAGAGGAAATCTTTTCCCCCAAAGCTCTCAGTCTAGAAACCCCCAAGAATACTTGTTTGGTAGATAAATTGGAAAAATGTTAAGGACAGTAGAGTTAAGACTGTTATGTGAGATTTTTATTACTTGAAGTGCCCACGTGGTAAAAATGTTATTGATAGTAATAGTATTAAAATTATAAATATGAGATAACATATTGGTAGTAGTTATTCAGAATATAAGGATATAATAGTAATAATGCACAGTCATATTGACAACAATGTATAATGGAATCTCACTGTCCTTCCTAAGAGATGGTGTGAAGAAAAAATAGTATTTTCTTTGAAATCAAAGAATCTGAGTTCAAATTCTTATTTTAATACTACCTATATGACCCAGAACTAGTCACTTAACTTCTATGGTCCTCAATTTCCTCATCCATTAAATACTGAGGACTAGACTAGGTTATCTCTAAGTTCCTTCCCAGCCAGAATTATAATTCTGATTTTATAAGTCCATAAGCTTTGTTGTTGTTCCATCATTTTAGTCAGATCTTACTCTTCTTGACCCCATTTGGAGTTTTCTTGACAAAGGTATTGTAGTGCTTTGCTATTTCCTTATCCAGCTCATTTTGCAGATGAGAAAACTGAGACAAACGGGGTTAAGAGACTTGCCCAAGATCACACAGGCAGTAAGTGTTTGAAGTTGGATTTAAATTCAGGACTTTCTGACTCCAAGCCAAGTGTTCTATTTACTTATCTGCCACAGCCTATGTGTTAAAAGATGGCAAATCTGTTCACTACAAATACAACACACACACCCCAAATATACTGAGGATAAAGCAAATCTACTGGAAAGAGAATATCATCATAGACAAAAAGATTGCCCACAATCACCTGAGCATAACATTGACTCATGGAAATATGAGTCACATTTGAGATAGATGTAATCATAATGAATCCTCATAATCTCCAAATTACACAGGATGAAAAACTGTCAAAATATAGAGACCTTGTAGAAGAAATAAAAACTGTGAGGGAACAGAATAAAATATACATTATTCCTTATATCTACTCTGTTACTAGAATTGTCCCAAAGATATCATTATCATCAACATCACAGCTAACATTAGGAATTGTGCTTTAGGACTGGCAAAGTACTTTAAAATATTATCTAATTTATTCTCACAATAAGCCAAGAGACAATATGATTCCTATTTTATAGATGAGGAAGCTGAGGAAAATAGTGTTTTGATTTTTGGTTTGCTTAGGTCGGTTTGGTTGGTTTGGTTTGGGTTTTGGTTTGGTTGATTCAGTTACTTTGTTTTGTTTTGTTTTTTGGTTTGGTTAGTGTGGTTTGCTTTTTGGTTTAGTTGGTTTGGTTTTGGTTTTGGTTTGGTTGGTTTGGTTTGGTTTGGTTGGTTTGGTTTGGTTGGTTTAGTTAGTTTGGTTTGGTTTGGTTTTTGGTTAGGTTAGTTTAGCTTGATTTGGTTTTTGGTTTGGTTAATTTGGTTTGGTTTTTGGTTTGATTAGTTTGGTTTGGTTTTTGGTTTGGTTGGTTTGGTTTGGTTGGCTTAGTTACTTTGATTTGTTTTGTTTTTTGGTTTGGTTAGTTTAGCTTGATTTGGTTTTTGGTTTGATTGGTTTGGTTTGGTGTTTGGTTTGGTTGATTTGATTTGGGTTCTTTTTAGGGATTTGCCCCGGGACTCACGGACATTAAGTATCTAAGAGCAGATTTGAAGTCAAGTTTTCTTGACTTTGGGTTCCCCTGACCCTTACCTCTGTGCCAACACTTTTATCCAATTACACAAAGCAATCAGTTTATCCATCTGCAAAACAATCCACTGAAACCACAATATAAAAGACAATTTTTGTCCCCAAAATCTTTCTTTCTGAATTTTATTGTATAAAAGCTAAAGTGGTAAGAACTACAATTACTACTATTCACATTTGTCTAGAGCTCTAAATTTTACAAAGTACTTGATACACATTATATTATTTAATTTTCACAAGAACTCTCTAAGCTAGATAATTAATGTAGGTTTTTAGCATCCCCATTTTTCAGACATGGAAATTGGGGCCCAAAAAATTGAAAAGGCTTGCCTATGGCCACACAGCTGATAAGTGAAGAAAGTTGGATTTAAACCCAGGTCTTCCTGACTCCAAGTGTGGGGCTCCCTTCTTTCCTTCCATTAATCCCCACAGTGGAGAAAAGAAGGGAAACCCATCAGAAAACAGCATCGTGTACCCAACATGATATATCACAAAAAGGAAATGCAAGACAGGTCAACTGTGGCAAACATCTTTGCCAAGAGAATCAGAATGGGTTGGATTAGATGGTAACTGAGATCCCTTCCTACTCTCAGTCTAAGATCTACAATTCTGGGAAATTTCAGCTATTCAGGCTGAAAACTGCACTAAGACTTTTGGAAGACCCTGTCTAATGGTAGCCACTCATTAAAAACTTTGATCGAAAGATCTCAAAAAATTGAACAAAACTTTGAAACTGATGAATTTTTGTTGCCTCCTCCTAGATGCTAACACGGAACCTCAGTAACTGGTTTTAGTGTCAGCCCAGTGTACTTTTTCCCCCTCTTGTGATGTATCATGGTGGTGCCTGATTTTACAGCTGTAGCTGTAACTTCCCTTTAGTTTGCTCCAAAATGAATTTCATGCTTAACTTGTTTTTCTTAATTAAACTTCCTTTCCCAGCCCCTAATATGGGTATTATTAAAACTCATTAGTCCCATTCATGCTGGCCTGTCACTTTCGGGCTCCACATTCATACATTGAAGGGCTCCGTAGCTATATATAGGGCGAAGATTAAATAATAAATATGAGGACTTGAGCGGTTTATGAGTGTCAGGATGAGAAAGGGGCTGCAAGGCCCATAAGGTTTCTTGCAAAGAAAGGCATTGGGGCTAACTCTAACATGCTGACATCTCTGATCCATAAAGGCTGCAGTAATGGCAGCAATAAAGGTACAGGGCCATTGACTGAGAATTTCCCTCACACGCAACGGAAACAGGCGGCCAAGAGCTCCTATTTACTGTTGTATAAAAAGGGAGTCATGGAATAATTCCTTAAAAGATTGATGTAGAATCATTTCAAACTCCTCATGGGATTTGCTTTTTTTTTTTTTCCTGCTGTCTTCTGTGCGCTGGACAGTTAGATGTCCTCCTCCTTTCCAAAAAGTTGCTTCTTTTGTTGTTCAGTCATTTTTCAATTGTGTCCAACTCTTCATGACCCCATTATGGATTTTCTTGGCAAAGATACTCTATTTGCCTTGGTTTCCTCTTCTGTAAAATGAGTTATAGTAGTAAATAGCAAATCACTCCAGGATCTTTGCCAAGAAAGCTCCAAATGGGATCAAAAGAAGCAGAGATCACTGAAAAATGACTAAGCAATAAATAATGATAATAATGACAATAATTAGCTGGAAGTTATGGAGGATCATAAAATGAACCAGAATTGGAAATGACAACATTTCAACTCAAATCATACCTCAGATATAAATCAGTTGTGTGGCCCTAGAAAAGTCATTTTAGCTCTCTAAATCTCATTTTTCTCAATTAAAAAGGGTGGATCATAATAGAATTTTCCATCCCCCATTCTTATGAAAATCAAATGATTTAATTCATGCAATACACTTTATAAACTTCAAGGAACAATTATTATTATTTTAACAAGATGAGATATTCAGCATTGGTTCAGATGAGGTGCTGGATTTAGAGTCTGGAAGCCCTGGGTTCAAATATTTCCACAGATTTTTCCAAGCTAGGTGATTTGCCAAGTCCCTTAACTTATGTGCCTCGGTTCCCTGATATGCAAAAATAAGTTTGACTGTGAAGGTCTCTAAGGTGTCTTCCATTTCTAAACCAATTATCTTATGATTCATTGACAATGAAGATGCAATATTATCCTTTCATACTAAGTAAAATATCATGAGAGTTGGAAGATGGTATCTCTTAGTATATTATTTGGAGGATTTCAAGAAATGGAGAACAGCAAGATGGTGAAGTGGGTAGAACACTAAGCCTAGAGTCAAGACTTCTTTTCCTAAATTTAAATCCTGTCTCAGACATTTACTAGCTTTGTGACCCTGTTTACCTGAATTTTCTCATCTGTAAAATGGACTGAAAAAGGAAATGGCAAACCACTCCAGTATCTTTGCCAAGAAAACTCCAAATGAAGTCACAAAGAGTTGGGCATGACTGAACAACATAGGAAATGGATGGTCATTTTTATTTGCATTCAATTAAGAGTATATAAAGACAAACAGAAGGTGGGGAGTAGTGTTGATTTCAATTAATGCAGAACAAAGGGAATGGAGGCATGGAGGGGTAGACTTGTAATCAAGAAGAGAAAGGTTCAAGTCTGCTTCTATCTCCTACTATCTATATGATCCTGTGAAAATCATCTAAACTCTCAAGTCTCAGTAAACTGTTTAAATCTATGTACAGTGAAAAGGGAAATGGTTCTCAAGTCAAAGGTCCTGGGTTCGGGTTCTGTTCTCAAACCCTGATCTTGGAAGTGACTCTTCTGGGGACTCCATTTCCTCAACTATAAAACGAGAGAGTTAGAAGTTAGTCGGCTTCTCAGATTCCCTTTTACCACTAGATCTGTGAACCTATGAACATTTTTTAAATATTTTTGTTTCATTAAATATTTCCCAATTACATTTTGAAAAATATTAACATTTCTTTTTTTTAAAACTTTGAGTTTGAAATTCTCTCCCTCCCTCCTACCCCTTGATATTGACTATACATGTGATGTCATGAAAAACATATTTCCATATCAGCTATGTTGCTTAATAAATTTAATAAAAACAACAAAATTAAAGTGAAAAAAGTCTGCTTCAATCTGCACTTGGAGTTCATCTGCTTTCTCTCTGGAGTTTGATGACATTTTTTTTAGTTTTAGTTTTTTTTAAAAAACTCTTAGTTTCTGTCTTAGAATCAATACTGTGTATTGGTTCCAAGGGAGAAGAGTGGTAAGGGCTAGGCAAAGGGAATCAAGTGACTTGCCCAAGTCACACAGCTAGGAAGTGTCTGAGGCCAGATTTGAACTCAGGACCTCCCATCTCTTGGCTTGGCTCTCAATCCACTGAGCTACCCAGCTGCCCCCTCGATGACATTTTTAATGATGATTTCATTGGAACTGCTATGAACATTGTGGCTATGCATTAGTGGAAGGCGTTTCTACACTGGGATTTCTCCACATTAATGACCCATACGAGGGAGTAGGGGTGAAGGGAAGAATATAAAGCAAAGCTCAGCAGTGGTTGAGCAGCTCAGACATCCTACTCGGTTTTGAAATAGAACAGAACCTCAGTTGAAAAGTTAGCAATCAGGAGAAGAGAGGCTGGTCAGGACCCATTGAAGGGAACAGGTGCAAATACCCCAGCTGAGCCCTGACAAGTTCCACATGAATCTGTGTAGTAGTAATAACCTGTTCAGAAACCAAGAGTCATTCCTTTTCACTACTATAAAATGTGCCTTTAATTTTCAGTGCTCGGTGAGGCTTTCCTTTGCCATTCTTTCTTTCTTTTTGAAATCCATGAACTGCCTCAGAAATAAACACAGAACATTAGTTGACTACTATATCTCTCACGGAAGTTCCAACCCAAACATATAACTATTTGATGTCCTTATCGTAGACATGAAAATAAAATGAACTTTTTCAGTAGTTCAATCAAGTCTTTGAGTAGCTCTGACACTGTCTACTCAGCTGCTCCATGACACTGATCTAACTAACCAGCTTATAACTCTCACTTTTAATCCAGCTGATAAAAACTGGGTTTGGGCTTTGGTTTTTGTTTTTTTTTTTTTCAAATCCTGATTTTTCAAAAACCAGTGGGGGGTTTTAGCTAGTCATTTCCAAAGAACTGCCTCCATCGTGCACAGAGATAAATTTTAATGTGTAGATTATAGTATGTAAATACTGCTTGCAAAATTGGGAAAAAAATTTAAAATATACCAATTAGCCATTTCCATGATGCTACATAATAGTCCTGAATCTTGTTCTCTAGATTTTACTCCCTCTCCTCATATGCTGGGAAAAATGCAAGTATAAAGTTAATAGCATTTCCCCCTTGACAACAATCAGTATTACTTAACCATTGCAAATGCATCTTTCAGCTGGTCCTCTGGTTTCAACAATCCTATGGCACATGCTGGCATATGAATCAGTGATTATGAAATATGCAAATTCATTTAAAAATTAGCCCTTTCCCCACGTTGAAATCCTCCAGTTACTTTCACATCCATTTACAAGCCTCCTCCACCTCCTCCTCCTCCCTTACTGTCTTAAAATCCCCATCTTTAAAAGGCTGCCTCACCTCCAACAAAATAGTCCCAAGCATGTCCACTTGGGCCAAGGTGCTAAATATTAACAGCCATATTCTCTGCAAGCCCGAACAGGAGAAAGCCTGAATCACCTGCCATCCAATCTCTTTGTTCATCTGTCTCAGAGAGTCTTGTCACTGGCCTTCTCTGGACTCTGCACTAGCTGCCTTCCTTGATTCAGTTAAACTGCTGGAAGGAGATGTGAAGTGTTACTGGTTAGTGCAGTTAGTAGGATTAGGTATGCCAAGGCACATCATCATCGCCTCTCTGCTAGTTACACTCTGCATGTAATCCACGTGACACCCAGTTCAGTGGAATAAAGACAATGCCTGTCCTCTCAGATACCTATTTAGAGAGAAAAATGTTCATTAAGATTCTTTCTATCACTAGCATTTTATTGAGCCTCTAAAATCTGAAAAAGCAAGAAATTGTAACTTGTTCCACCTGAATAGCTCTTGTCAGTCTGCTTAGCTTTCTTCTTTAAAAAATAAAAGGTGGGGAGGGGGGAGAAAGGGGGGAAAAACAGGAAAAAAAAAAGAACAAAAAAAGAAAACCTGACTTGGTAAAATCTTTTTTTTTTCAGAATTGGAAGAACCTTAGAAAAATCTACAAGGAAAGTTTGGGGAGCCCAACCACAGCGCTCCTCCTCCGATCTGTGCTCAAATTGGACAAAACACTTGGCATGTCCTGAGGAAGCAATCTCATATGAAGGATTTTGAATGACATTGATGAGTGGGCTTTCAATGTAGCTGCCTTGAGTGCCATGACCATGGAGGCATCTACGCATTTGTGATAGTCAGGAAACAGGACCCCTGAATAATATTTGCTATTTCTCTTAGAAAAAGTACTGAACACTCCAAGTACTGTATTTCACATTTGCAAAGAAAAAAGAAGGGAAAAGGGAAGCCTAACTCCATTTCTTTTGTGTTTTTTTCCTCTTTTTGAGAGTTCGACGTTAAATTAGCCCTTTTCAAGGAAAAGCCAAAAAAATGAGGATGCTACAAAGGGTCAGAGAGAAAAGGGAGGATTGTTATTATTAGCTTATCCACTATAACAAGAATGCCCCCACATGGAGCTCAATATTTCTATTAAACAAATCAACTATATCAACGTGATGGCTCTGAAGGCATATGAGATCCCAAAATGGTTGGGGATGCTCTGTGTGCTTTTCCTAATTCCAAGGTAACTTCTAGCTGTAACTCTAAATCATCTGGCTGACTCATTTTAATTATACCTGCTGGAAGCTCATCATCCTTTCCCAGGGGAAGAAGAAATGTTAGGGGAAAACTGCAAGGAAAGAAGGAAACGAAGAAATGGGATTTGAAGGTCCTGGATTCAACTGCAGGAACGTGTCTGAGAAAACACTGGGATGCATCTCGCCATCAAGAAAGGAATCCCAGCAAGTGGCCAGGCAATGGATTGATGCTTCAGAAATGCAGCCGCCTGCCCGCCCGCCTGCTTGCCTGCCCGCCTGCCCGCCTGCCTTCCTGCCTGCCTGCCTGCCTGCCTGCCTGCCTGTCTGCCTGCCTGCCTGTCTGCCTGCCTGCCTGCCTGGTGCACTCTAGCTAGAACCGCCAGGGCTGAGGAAGAGGGAGAGGAGAGAGGAAACAGGAGAGGGGAAGTGGGGAAAAGAGGGAAAGAAGGAAAAGGGAGTGCAGGAAAAGACAGAAAGAGGGAGGGAGAAAGAGTAAAGGGAAAAGGGGTTGGGGGGCGGGGGAAACTGCAGAGCCCACAGATTCAACTCAAGGAAAGTTACCTATGACTGTGATATTGACAGTCCTACCAGGGAAGAGGGGGGCTTAAAAGAAAACCAGAGCGCCCAGATGATCGCTTCTCAGGTTTCTAGATGCAGTGACCCTGAAACACTTGCTCTACTGTGCTTGTATGAGTATGTCTGGATTTGTGTGTGTGTGTGTGTGTGTGTGTGTGTGTGTGTGTGTNACCAGGGCATAGGAACCTAAACTTGGGAGCCCCTCTCCCCCGGGGAAGAGGGGGTGCTGCCGGAGGCCGCGCCCCCGTCACCCACCCTGGCTGGCTCCATTAGAGCCAGGGCACTGAGACTACATCAGAACTCCTTCTTCCCTCGCACACCCCCTTCCTCCTGGCCACCCCCGCAGCAGTTTGGGGGGTTCGAACCCTCTCTGGTCCCCCATTCCCAAAGAAGGAACCCCTGGCGGCAGCACCTGCAGCGAGATGCACCTGCAGACCCGGCAGCTGGCCAACCCGCCCCTTCCCCAATAAAGAGCCCCCCCCCCGACCCCGGCTAGATTTCCCCAGCCCCAGCTCTCGGAGTGAGCAGCCCCCCGCCCCGGGCCCCCAGCCGCGGTCGGCGAGAAGCAAAGTCTTTACCAGTTCAGGAGGCGTTTGCAGTGGCGGCCCCGCGGCGCTCCTGGCTCCGGCGTTCCAGGCGTTATTGGGGCTGGAGCAGCTGCAACCCGGGGCTCCTCTCTCCTTCTCTCTTTCCCCCCCCACCCCCCTCCTTGGCTGTCTCTCTCTCTCTCTCTCTCTCTGTATGTCTCTGTGTGTGGGTCTCTCCCTCCCTCAATCTCTCTCGCTCTCTCCTCCCCCCTCTCTAAGTCACCCCAGACAGTTCCCAAACCTAGCGATCGTGCTATCTCCCCCTCCAGTTGCACCAGCGATCCCCAGGGCTGCGACCCCCCAGGCTGCTTCATGGAAAGCCGAGCATCCGGCGAGCCCCAGACGCGGTCCAGCCCCGCGCTACTTCTCGGCCGCTGCAATCAGATAATCCTGCTAATCCAATCGATTTATCTCGATGGGAAATTGACCTCCAAAACGAAGCCCCCCTGGGCTGAGCTTGGCCACTGGAGGGATCCCCGAGCTTGGTAGCGGGGGAACGAAGGGGTTTAGGGTCGCTTTGGGGGTGACGAGGCTCAAAAGATATCTTTTTGGATTCTGGGTGCACCGCTCGCAAAAAAATGCCGAGGACCCTGGTTTTCCCCTAATATAGGTTTCAACTCCAAATTGGTGCTGGATGAAAAATGGTACAAAGATACCCCTAGTGGCGATAAGCTAGACTGCATTCATTCCACTTTTTTTTTTTTCTTTTTTCCCCCTTTCCCCGGAAGATAGTCTTCTGCTATCATAGTTAAACATTAAGAAGGATGACCCAAGATTAATTCGAATTGCTTGTATGTTGTAGAAGTTGAGGGCTGAAGAGATGGCTTTTTTCCCTTTATCTTTTTCTCCCTCACTGTCCTTTACGATTCTGTATTTCCCAGTAAACTCCCTCTCCTCCCTTCCTCCAGAATCCTTCCTCTAGTGCTGTTTCCAAGATGCCAGTTTAGGGTGAAGCAGGGATTTCAAAGCAAACATCTTTGTTTCTAGAATATGAAGTCAGACCAAGCTAGTCCAAACTAGTGGTCACAGCCTTTGCTATACAAGTTGTTGGTAGAAGCTGGACTCTAGCCTGCCTTTTCTCTTTGCTCTGACTCTGAATTTTTAACAGATCTCTTTTCATTTTCAATTCTTGACAGCAATTAGGTACAACAAGCAAGATGGTGGCTCCCAATAGCCCAGAACCAGAGGGCAGAGTCTAAAAGGGATTATGAATCTTGCAAGATTTTATCAGGCAATTCTGGAATCGAGACTTCCCTAGTTTCCAGGCAGTCTCGTTTAGAGAACTCAATAGCCAAGAACAGTGAATTAGGGGTAGGATGGGGGGAGGAAATGCTGAGAGGCCCACATCACTCATAAAGTTGGCCACACTCAGATAAATAGCAGCTGCAAGAATCCCAAGATTTCTTTGGACAGTGATAATCATGGACCCTTCCTGGTTACATAATTTAACTCTAACAGCAAAAGAGAAGATAACAACAGCTGACATTTAGGAAGTCTTTTTCCATTTGCAAAGTTCCCAACACAAGTTGCAAGATCTGATCTTTGCAACAATGTTATGATAGGCCAAGTAGTTATTATTATTATGAATATAATTATTACTATTGTTTTCATCATTTTATAGATTTTAAAAATGAGAGGCGGAGAAGTTGTCATTTCAACCTGAGGACATGACCCAAGTTGACTCAGCCTTAGGTCTTCTTAAAAGTAATTCTAGGGTCTGAAAGAGGGAAAGTAGGATAATGTAGGAGAGAAGCCATTAAACTGGGAAAGCCAAAAGTCTTGTCCTAGTAATGTCATTGGTTTGCTGTGGAACCATCAAGAAGTTACTTGAAATATTTGTGCCTCCTATAAAAGGAGATTGAACTAACTCATCTTCTAGGTCTCTTACTATGAAGAATCATTTAACCTCCCTGAGCCTCAGTTCCCTCAACTCTAAAAAAGGATAATAATACTTTTAGTACTCACTTCACCTCACAGGAGTCTGTGAGCATCAAATAAGATAGGATATCTTGCCAACTCTTAGCATACTATATTATATAAAGCAGCTTTATGTTGATTATTACATTTTTCATTTTTGGTTCAGATCTATCATTTATAGCATAACAGCACTATGGCTGGGTGCAACCTTAGAAGCCATATATTCCTTCATTATACAGATGAGGAAACTGAGTCAAGACAGGTTATACCACTTGCCCAAGATTATGCAGGTAGTAAAGGTAGAAGGTAAGATTTGAATATACCTTCTCTGACTCTAGACACTGCTTTTTTTCCTAATCTGTGATATCTTCAGTGCTGAAAACTCCCAGTGAGGAAATCCCCTCCACAATGAATATGATCAACCCTTATGCAATTTTTAGTCTACAACAGGGACTTCGGGAACTGAGAGAACACAAGCCTGTAGGTGTCAGAGGGAAGACTTAAACTCAGATCTTCTTGACCCCAAGGCTGAACTCTTTATTTACTATCCTACAATGTCTTTTATCCTCCTCCTCCTTCTCATCATCATTTTTAATCTAAATTTTTTCATATTTTTAGTGTAGTTTAGATAAAAAATAGTGCTAGAACAAGTTATTATCCTGCTATTATTCCTATGGATTTAATATTCTGTGAGTTTTACATAAGTGGATAAAATAGCTGCTCTTTAAAGCTGAATCAAAGTATTGGAATGTGATATAAGCTTATTATTATAATTACTATTATCTTTTTAATTGTTAATTAAAAGAAAATACCATAAGGCATATAAGGCTTGAATTCTTGACCTAGGATCTGTAAGCATTTTTTTCTGTCTTAATAACTGTATTCCAACTGTTTTCTTTGTAATCTTATATGTATTTTATTTTAAGTATTTAAAACTGTTATTCTAAGAAGTGATCCAAAGGCTTTATCAGCCTATCAAAACGGTCTGTGACACAGAAAAAAATAAGAATTCTTGCCATAAAGGATTAGAATTCTAATTTGTGTGTGTGTGCATGCTCATATGTATGAGCATTCCCAGCAACTTCTATTCCATGACCATTTGTTAAGTGCTCACTATATGCCCAATACTGGACCAGGCACCGGAGATTCACACACAAAAATAAAATAGAGTCCCTGGCCTCTAGGAGAGTACATTCTAGATCATATCCCAGCACTGGCTAGGAAGTGGATTTATGTGGAAAAGGGAAAGAAGGAGTAACTTTAAACAGGAAACTGAAATGAAACCACTTAGAATAAGCAGATTAAAAGTGAAACTACAGTATTGAAGGAAACTCAAGACCATTACAAATAAATGCAGGTGCATATTCCAGAGGCATCAAGGAATAATGGAAAGAGAAAAGGATTTGAAGTCAGAAGCACTAAGACCAGTTGATCCCTCTTGCTTCCTAACTACTTGTGTGACCTCAGGTTTATCTCTTAACCTTCATGACCATCCCCAGCATCCTTATCTGTAAAATGAGAGACTTAGACACTAAGGGTCCCTTTCAATTCTAGATCTCTGTCCAATGAGTCTAGGACAAGATGATTTCTGATGTCCCTTCCAGCTCTAAATCCTAAAATCTTATTCAAAGCAACAGGGCCTGATAATCTACAACCTAAGGGAGCTCCAGAATCAGGAGATGTTATTGCAGTCAGTAGTCATTATATTTTAGAACTCACAAAAGATAGGAGAAGTAATAAAGCATTAGAATCGTAAAAATCATAGAATTTCTGAGCTGGAAGAGACATTAAAAATCATCTGGTCCAGTCCTCTTATTTTAAAGATGAGGGAACAAACAAAGAGGTTAAAGAGAGGAAAGACATTGACAGAAATCAGGGTGAGCAGCCTGTGGGATATTTATCCTGGACAAAGAAAGACTAGGTAGGGGTAAGGGGACTGTCATCAGTCTTCAAACAGTCAATACATTCAACTGTAGAAGAGTGATTGGAACTGTTTTACCCCAGATAACAGCACTGAGTCAACCAGCAATTGGTGGAATTTGGTGGGAGGCAAACTTAAACTCAAGAAAAGAGATTTCCCAAGATTTAAAAGCTATGCAAAAGTGAAATGGGGCACTTCATGAGGCAGTAGGTTCACCATGCCTAGGGGTCTTCAAGAAGAATCTGGATAACTGATATGCTTTGAATTATATTTGTGTGTATTTCTCTCTCTCTCTCTCTCTCTCTCTCTATATATATATATATATATATATATATAGATAGATAGATAGATAGATAGATAGATAGATAGATAGATATAGAGATATAGAGATATAGAGATATAGAGATATAGATATATATGTATTTCCTTCCAACTCTTATGTCCAAAATCACATAGACAAATAGTAGTAGAGTCCAGAATAGAATCCAGGTCTCCAGGCACCCAAGTCTAGTGTTCCTTCAAAGTTTTTAAATGGGATGGGATGATAAATATAGATAGAAGGAAAATGAAGATAATGCTTTCTAGGAAAAATTATCAAAAATGTATATACAAACATTTGCAAGTACATGCTACTGAGAAATGACTAGCATATATTTCGCATAAGAATTTAATAAATGCTTTGGTTTCTTTCAGTGATATATGAAACAGAAAAAATAAGTACATAGACTTTCTAGATTCTGATGAGGTTTTCATTTATATTTTTCATGGCCATCTGAAAAAAAGAGAAAATATTCTACAAATATGTATCTGCCTGTTTAAAAGATTGCCTATTTCAGAGAAGAAATTTTCAGAGTGAACAGTAGATATAATAATAATATTCAAATCCTCCTATTGATCTCTGATGGTATTTATGAAGGGATTTCTTCCAATAAGGAAAATTCCAATCCACCCATGCCTGTCCATCCTGGGCAACACTTGTCCAGGGCTCCTCTAAGTTCATCTATTAGGACCTTTCTGAGTATACCAGTAGAGCCCTCTAGCAGTGTACTTGCCCTTGCCATAGAACCAAACTATTTTCTTTTCCTATCATACATTTCCTGGGTCACAAGTTTTATTCCTGTTCTCCTTTGGAGTTCCAAACTGGTTTACACATTACAGTCTGCTCACACCCTCCATCCTCTACCCCTTTGCTTTTTATATGACATTCATTTTCAATTATGGGAAGAATTATTGGGTTTCATGTATCACAGCCATACAACATTGGTAAAAATGTTCATGTTGTTTTTAAAAAGAGGTCTTTGTTCTTGGAAGAATCTTGGGGTCATTTGAGCTGCTCTGAAATTTTCTGGAAGCAATCCAGCCCATTCTCATTTTAAATCTTGTCCCCAACTCATGGTCCATTTGTACTGTCTATCCCAGATATAAATACTAATGAGCAAGTCTTTAATTACATGTCACAATTTGGGCAATAAATATGCTTCAGCCAATTGGTCTTTCTTGGAGGGATAGTAAGAACAAGCTAATTCCCAAATATAACTGACGTCTGTATGATGCTTTCATATCCACTCAGTATTTTCAGTATACTAACACACTTGATCCTCACAAAAAACCATGTGAAGTAAGTATTGTGATTATTATTGTTCCCTTTTTTTAGAGATGAAGAAATTGAGCATCAGGTAGGAAAAGTGATTTGCTAGAGGTAATGGAGCTTTTTAGAATCTGAGATAGGATTAAATATTCAAACCTAGATTTTCATGAATTCAAGCCCAGTGTTCAAACTCACAATGCTATGAAGAGAAAACATGGAGATCTACTCTTCTGGTTTCAATTCTGTCTCCCTTTTTCTCCTATGCAACACTGAAGGAACTTACCGCAAAAAAAGAGAAAGAATGAAGAATGAATAACTGTCTCTAATTACCTGAAAGCTTATCACGAGGAGGGTACAGGCCAGGTTTTTGACATTTCTACATCTCATTTCTGACATGTTTTCCCCATATTATCCCTTTGCTAATTAATGTTACAAATGGATGTTGGAGATGACTAGGTCAAATCAATCAAATTAGGTCTAATTTGGAAACATTTTGAGATCCGGTGTAGAAATTGGAATATTATGTCTTCTTAGGGGAAGAATTAAGATATAAATAGTGATAATGGAGATTTCTACATTATTCTGAGGGAAAATATTCTTTAAAAACTTTGAAATTTCCCTTGGTATAACATACTTTGAAGTGCCAAAAACTTGAACCAAAATGAAAGGTAAAGAAAGCATTCACATGTTTACTATGTCCCAAGCTTTGAGTTAACCCAATCAAATTAGTTTTATGAAAATAAGATAAATTATTTGGGTATATGTGTTTGTTTACATGTGCATATACCTATGTATATATGCATATGCAAAGAGAATGTGAGAGAAAGAGGTAGAAAAGAGAAGGGGCATGAAGGAAAGAGGGAAAGGGAGAAGGAAGGAGAGAGGAGAAAAGGGAGGAGGAAAGGAGAGAAAAAGAAAGAGAAAGAGAAAAAAGAGAGAGAAGAGAGAGAGAGAAGAGAGAGAAGAGAGAGAGAGAAGAGAGAGAGAGAGAGAGAGGGAGAGAGCGAGAGAGAGAGAGAGAGAGAGAGAAAGACAGAGATGTGGCCACATTACAAAGGCAGCTGTTTATGAAGATATTTTTCCTATGGGGATGAATTCACTCACAATCCTGCTTAATTAGGGAAGACGACTTGAAGCACTTGCCTGGCACTGAATATTGCAGGTATGTCTTGGGAGAGCACACCTGCTTTGATGCTAAATTTACCAGATGAGTCTTGATATTTCCAACTCAAACACTCTCAAGAACTGGTAATGGAAACCAAGTAAGTAGTAATAGGAGCCTGAGTATCTGGGGAATGAGCCCATCTCATCAAGAAATGCGGGCTATGAGACGCTGAAAGAACATCCCTCAGTTCATGAAGAAGGAAATAATTCAAAGTGAAAAATCAAACTCATTTTTTCTCTCTTTGAATTTACTTAATTATTTTTCCAATATCAGTCATGACATAGTAATAATAAATCAATAAATGCTTTTAAGCACCTACTATATGCCAAGTGCCTAGGCACTGGGGTTTGACAATAGTAAAAGTCTCTGCTCTCAAGAAATTTATATTCTGTGTATTTATTAAATACTTGATATGTGGCAGGCACTAAGGCAAGTGCTAAGAATTCACAGACAAAGAATGAAGAATTCTTGCCCTCAAAGATCTTTTATTCTAATGAAGATCAGTTACAATGGGACTGTCCAATGGCTATACTGCTAGCTAGAAAAGGAAAGGAAGGAAGGCTTCCAGTTCAGTGGGTGACTCTCAATAGAGAATTTACAGGAATATATGAAGAGGAAAAGCTCAGTTACATAGAGACATAAGTCAGGTTGTCTATAGCTAGGACTTGTAAAATGAGTCACTACATACTAAAAGTTCACTGTTGCATTGATTGATTAAACTATAGTAACAATTTGGAATTCTTATTGATTTCAAGAGTAGCTCTGACACCACTTCTACTTTTAATTGACATAATTATGAACGTTTTAAAATTCGTGACTTTAAATATCTCTGATACTTTGATAGGCTATCATTTAAAATCTATACTCTCATTTCATAGTTTCATTAGCCACTTTTATTCCAGCCAACATTTTCTACACCCTTTAAGACAGAAATTATATGAAGGATATTTCTAAGGATCAATCTTTTACCTCAAAAACAAAACTTTCTTAATTCTTGTCATTGAGTTCTTCAACTGCCTTTGCTACTCTCCAGCCTACCATGATTGATTAAAATTTACTTTCATATGCCCTAGAATGATTTAAATTTGATAATTACTTTCTCTTTGATCCTAGTAATATATTGAAAATTTAACTTCATAATCATTCCCTTGAAACTTCAAGCCAAATACAACTTCATTTTATTCTGGATTCTATGTGTGTTTTCTCCAGAATGGTAGCTCATCTATTTAAATTCTGTTTCCTTTATTATCAATTGAACCCACAAGCACTTCCTAACAACCTACTATGGGCCCAGAAGGATGCTTTATTCTGGGAATGCAAAGACAAAAATCAAAATTATCCTCAATTCTGTTCTACCTCTTTCCATTCTCTCTCTGCATGCTCAAATATCAAATGTTATTTTACAATTCCAGATTAGTCTGTGAGAGTTTTGTCATCAATTATAAAGTTATGATGTTCAATCAAGAAATGTAAATATATAAAGTTTAATCCTTGTCAGAATCAAAGATTATTGCTTATTAACAAACTTATATTCTAAACTCTCTCTTTAAGAGTTCTGACTCTAGTGTGGGGAGATCCAGATTTGAATACTGACCCGCATGGCTGTGTGACTATGGATAAGACGCTTTTACACTTTAAGCTTTTTCACCTCTAAAATGGGCATTATAATAATATTTGCACTAAGAATTCGATAGGGGTATGTAAGAAAAAGTATTTTTCAACTCTAATCACAATGTTAATGTAAGTTTATCTTATCTGGGAATTTTTGACAAGATGATACAATTAAAAATAAACATTTGGGTATTCCATTTACAGTTTTGGATTTATCATTTGGCAAGCATATTTCAGTTGTTTTGGGAAAATGTTATTTCCATAATTTTCTAAAAATGAAACAATGAAAGACATTCTTTTAGAAAAGAGTAAGAGATGATTCTCCTTCTGATTGAACAAAAATATATATTTGAGGAGGGGGAGACATTCAACTCATCAATCATGAATAAATACTAACGTATACAACAAATCATGCATAATGCCAAAGGACATGCACACATGATGAGGCATGATCCACAAATAGCCTCAGGGTATTTGTAATGTGAGTATGTGTAGCAGACATGATTGCCCACATTCAAAAAGAAGAGTTATGCACAAATCATCCAGAATTACTGATAGCCTTGAAATCAGATACATCTGCTTTTTGAAAGTTAATTTGTGTCCTTATATATAAACAAGAGGATCCCATGGTTTTCTGGAAACTTCCAATATCTTAAACAAATTAAAGAAGCCTGTTGCAAAGACTAAATATGGAGAAGCTCCAAAGTCATTTGCTTTCCTCCATCCTGAGCCTGGCTCAAGTTAATGCCACTGCCAACCAGCCAAAGCCAGAGCTAAACAGAACTAACCTTTCTCTACAATTTTGATTAGTCCTTCCCTGGAGGTAGAGATAATTAATAATATTTTGCAGCAAACAGATAGAACTTTCCTAAAATCTCCCTCATTTCTGGCTCCTGGCTAGACTGGAAAGAGATAGGACAATAACTTTGATGAAGAAATGACGATTCAAGGAGGTATTGTTTTATTCTCTGTCGACCATCTCTCAAAAAACAGTAAGGCAAGATTTACCATAGAGGAACCAGTGGAGGATTTTCTGCTCTCGATACTAAAAATATGGAGAGAGTAGAGATTTTACCTGCATTCATTCATTAATTCAACAAATGTGTATTTACTAAATTATTTCTGATATTTAATTATTTATATAATCATATATCATCATATACAATATATAATTTATATTTAATAATAATGTTTAATAAATATTGCTAAAATTAACCGTTGAAATTTAGATAGCCATTCAGATTCACAAAATACTTCATCTACTATTAGCCCAGGAAGATAGGCTTTAATGCTATCCACACTTCACAGATGAGGAAACTGAGAGAGGAGATGACTTCTTCAGTGGCACCCAGCTAGCAATTGCTGGAGGCAGGATTCAAACCCAGATCTGACTGACCCCAAGTCTGTTTTCTAACCAATATGAAATCTGGCCATAAGATGTCGCAACTTGCAAGAAATTCACTCCAGGGTCTCCCATCTGTTAATGAGCTGATCAAGAAGACTGATGAGGGCAGAGAGAAAAATCTTAATTCTATGCGTAGGAGACTGTGCAGTTGGCTATACAGGCATTTCTCGTTTTATGCTACCTTTTTTTTTTTTTTTTTAACAAATTGAAGGTTTGTGGCAACCCTGCATTGAGCAAGTCTATAGGCACCATTTTCCACATAGTGTGCTCACATCCTGTCTCTGTGTCCCATTTTGGTAATCCCCACAAAATTTTAAACTTTTACGTTATGATTCTATTTGTTATTATGACCCATGATCCGTGATCTTTGACATTACTAGTGTGATCATTGAGGAGCACCAAAAACTGCACCCATATAAGGTGGGGAACTTAATTGATTAATGTTGTGCGTTCTGAGAGCTCCACCACTAGCTGTCCTCTCTCTCCCTCTCTCCTGGCCTCCCCATTCCCTGAGACAGAGTGATATTGAAATTAGACCCATAAATAACCCTTCAATGGCCTCTAAGTGTTCAAGTAAAAAGGAAGAGTCAATTGATATGGCAAACTTCATTGCCGTCTTATTTTAAGAAATTGCCTCCGCCGCCTCTATCTTCAGCAGCCACCACTCCAATCCGTCAGCAGCCATCAATATGGAGGCAGGACCCTCCACCAGCAAAAAGATGATGACTCGCCCAGGGCTCAGGTAATGTTTAGCATTTTTTTTTAGCAATAAAGTATTTGTAATTAAGGCATGTGCATTTTTTTTAGGCATAATACTATTGCACACTTGATAGAATACAGTATGGTGTAAACATAACTTTTATATGCACTGGGAAACCAAAAAATTCATGTGACTAGCTTTATTGCTATTCACTTAATTGCAGTGGTCTGGAACCAACCTGCAATATATCTGAGATATGCCCATAGCTCCCTTCACTGCAGCTCAACCTGGTCACATAATCCTGTCGTAGGCATTTGACTCATGCCTTCATGTTTTAGAGTTTTGTTTTCTTTGAGGGGGAGTTGGTTCTACTTGCATCTTTAACATTTTCAAACATTTTCCAACCACTGCACTTTTCCTGAAAATAACTATTTGTATTCAATACTTTTAAAAAGAATACAGAAAGCAAAATGGCACCCAAAAGTATGGGAATTAAAATGGCAAAGAATCCAATATGTGTATACATATATATTACAAATATATTAATTATATTATCTATTACATGTATATTAATTATATATTAATTACATATCTGTGTGTGTGTGTGTGTAGATAGAATGGTTGGAGGAACTGAGGCTGTTTAGAAAGGAAAACAAATTTGAAAGGGAGGAATGATTTCTCTCCTCAGCTCCCCAGAGTAGAATGAAAGCTCTCTGGGGGCAGAGACAATTATTCAGAATCTGATAGCTTATAATCAGTTCTTCATAAGTGTTTTTTTTTTTAATTCAATGGTAGAATAATGGTGTCCAAATAGTTGAATAACTGAGAAGTGGAAGGGAGATTCAATTTATACTGTGCAGTGTTAGAGGACAAATCCATGACTAATGGGTAGAAGTTACAAGTAGGAAGATATGGATCAGTATGAGAAAGGATTTTCTAGCTAACAATAATAACAATAACAAATCACATTTATATAACATTTTAGGATTTACTATTTATTTGTTGTATTTATTATTGTATTTATTTATTATTATTAAGATTTACCAAGCCCTAAATAAGTATCTCACATGATCCTCCCATCAACTCTAGAAGGGAGATGCTATTATTATTCTCATTTAATAGAAAAGGAAACTAAGGCATACAAAAATTAAGTAACTTTCCCAGGTCATACAGCTAGTGTTGGAGGGTGAATTTGAGCTCAGTTCTTCATGACTAGGGATCCAGTGCTCTTTTCATTGCATTACTTAGCTGCTATTGGAGATGTTCAAGAATAGAATGGATTACATTGAAGTACTGAGCACGTTATCCCTAAATCAAAAGCTGAATACATGAGGGGTGCTGCAGAGGGGAGACCTACATTTGTTATAGGATTAGGTTAGGGTATCTATATAGCTCCTTCCAAATCTAAGGTTCTGAACTGATGAAAGAAGATAACTACCACCATAGAAAGAAGTGATGGAGTCCAAATGCAGACTGAAAAATATCATTCTTCATTTTATTCCCTCCACCAAATTATCTCTAGTGTAAGCCATCTGTATCTTGTTACAGAACAAAATGACATGGAAATATGTATTGTATGATAACATATGTACAACTTAAATTATATTACCTGCCTTCTTGGGGAGGGGAGAGTGATAGGTGGGAAGGAAAGAGAGAATATGATTGCACAATGTGAGAAAACAAGTATTAAATATTATGTTAATACATAATCTGGAAAAAATAAAAATAATATAAAAATAATCTAAGGTTCAATAATTCTTCTGCCTCTTCCATTCAACAACAAATTATACATACATATATGCACATATATTACATATATTATAAAATGGTAAAAAAATCTTATTTCAACTCATTTTCATATAATATTATTTCTAGCTCTTCTTGCTGTTCTCCCTTAAAAGAAGGATGAAGAATGTAATGCTGAGAACTGAATATGGTATTTCAGATATACTAACTCTTCTCAGGTTGTCATCCATCTATTAAGCATACTTTTTATTTATAACTACATATTTGCATCTCTTCTTTTACAATGTAAGTTCCTTGAGGGAAGGGACCACAGTTTTATCTGTGTATCCTCAGCACTCAGCACTAAGTCCTAGTACACACAGTGAGTGCCTAATAAATGCTTGTGAACAGTAGACTAAGACTATCATTATGGACATTAAACTTCTATTAATATTTTCTAGGGACTCAATAGCTTTGGAAATTATCTTATATAAGGACATCAGCAGCCTCCCAGTAAGCTACTGAGGAGACCAAAATCTTCTGAGTAACCCTGTCAAAGCAAGACCTGCCAGAATGGCCAAACACATCTTTTTAAATGGGGAGTTTAAATCTCAACTAGTCATTAATCCCGCAGTCAGTTCTACACACACACACACACACACACACACACACACACACACACACACACACATCATGAATCTCACCAAACCCAAGTCAAGGTTCTTTGGTTCTTCCCCTAATGCCAAGTCATGTTTGATGCCGCTAAAAACCCTTTTTAAAAACTTGGATTACTAGTATTTTTCTGTGCTCCTAATATTACCCAAATTCCCCCAGGAGATGTGTTTCCATAATTCCTGAATGTCTCTTATTGTTAGGTTTTCCCTCAATTAAACTACCTTACTTTACTGTCTTCCCATTGACTGCCCTATTGTGTGTTCTCTGTTTCCTTGCACTGCCCTTTGGAATTCCAAATCTCACCTCTAAATAAATCAAGACACCCTGTCACAATGAAAACAAATATTACTGTTTTTCACTAGCACTCTGTATAAACAAATTCTCTTATCCTATTCTTCTGTATTTGAGTTTTTAAACCCCAAAGGCTTTACATTTATCCCTGTTCAATTTTCCTTTAACAGACTTAGTTCATCATTAAATGTATTGAGATTGTATATCATTTCTATCATCCAATATGTTAGATAGTGCTCCCTGTTCAAAATTATCTGCAAACATGATAAACATGTTATTTATGCCTCCATCCAAATCATTGCTACTACTGTCAAACAAAAGAGATCAAAGAATGAGCCCAGGACCTACTATTGGAGACATCCCTTCATTAATCACCTCTCATTTGATCCAGTTATTCACCAATTTAAAAAAGCCACATCATATGGTTCAGCAACTAGTCACAAGATCTTAAACTTAAAGTTTGAAAGGTTCTTAGATGTCATTTCAGAAAGCTTTCTTATTTTACAGATATAGAAACTGAAGACCCCAAATAAAAGTTATTTCCTTGCAATTGCCCAGGTTGTAAATGGCAGTCAGGATCATTCATTACCCTGGTATACAGTTTATCTAATCCCAATAATTGATCCCAATAAAGGCAGATAATATCTTACAATACCTTCAATTATATTAGGTTTAATTTCTCATTAACCATATTTGTTCTATTTTTCCTATGATAAACATGTCAAAGAGAGCCCAGCAGCAGACCATTAGATTCATCCCTCTTGTTGAAGTCAATCCAACTTAGTTTATGATCCACCCTGTTCATAAGCATTTCATGAGAAGTTTTGCTAAATGCTTTGCTGAAATCCAGATATATAGTGTACCTCTACCTGCCCATTGGTCTACCAACAGAATAAATAAGGTTATTTGACATAATGGGTTTTCTTCAAACCAATGCTGGCTCCTAGTGATCACTTCTTTCTTTTATTTTCAAATCATGTATGTAATAATAGCCCATTACATAACTTTGCCAGGGAGTGATATCAAGTTTTAGGTCTATAGTTTATAGTTTTCATTAAGCAACTTTTTCTGCTTTACACAATTATAGGACAAAATATCTCTAGGTCTAGTCTTCTCCTATCCACACCCCCACACCCCCACCTCCACCCCCATTTTTCTCTATGACTTCTCAGACATTACCAACTCTAGTTATAAAATCTTATCATGAATTCTGTTTCTAAATGCCTTCATTATCTTAAGAGAAATTAGTTCAATGACTATCAGATAAGTCCACATTCAAAAAAAGTTAGACTCTCAAGATAAATATAGACATTTTAGATTATTTTAAACAATTTTCTCTACAATTAAGGAGAATTTAAAGTTTTAGAGACATCTACCTATTTGTAATAAAGTCTTATATTTGTACAAAAATTTCTAAAATATTTTCACATATGTTATCTCTCTGGGACTTCACAACAACCCTAAGCGCCACTATCTACAAAATGACATTTTTCACACATTTCAAAGAATTCACGCCAGTAATGCATTTCCTGGTGTCCTCTTTATTTCTCTCCAAGCTGTTCTTTCCTTCTTTTGACCTGTCTTCTTTCAGATAGAAACATCCAATCTCCTGGTTGCATCCCTTTTTTTTCATTCTTTGGGCAGATGCCCATTTCTCTAGGTGAGATCTAGGTATGACCAGTCACTAAAGCTAAGGTATTTCAGGAAGAAACTGCGGCAGTCATAGGGCATCCCTTATACCTTTACTCCCAAGCTGTGAACAGTCAGATGTGTTTTCAAACACTCTCAGTCAGAGCCAAAGATACTTCTACCAAAAAAAAATTAAAAAATAAAAAGAGTCTGATAGAAGTGAACAAATGTCTCATTGAGGCACTCTATCCACAGGGATGGGCAGGGCTGAAGTGGTCCAGAAAAGGACAGGTCAGTATTTTTAACTCAATAGTTCCTGTTATCAATCAGCATTTTTGTTATCAATCAATCTAGGTATTTTTAAAATGTTTTTACCTGACAGGTGGTCTCAATGATCATTGAGCTAGGCATCTAGGATGATGAATGGATAGAGTGTAGTCTGGAGTGGGGAAGATCTTAATTTAAATCTGACCTTAGACACTCACCAGCTGTGTGATTCTGGGCAAGTTACTTCACCTTTTTTTGCCTCTGGTTCCTCAATAATAAAATGGAAATAACAGTACCTACCTACTAAGGCTGTTGTGAAGGTCAAATAAGATATTATTTATCAAGTGCTTATCACAGGTCCTGTCACAAAGTAGATACTTATTCCTCCTCTGTTTCCTTCTTTGTGAGGTTATTCCATAAAAGTTGACATTAGCAGAAATCGTGTATCCTCTTTTCATCATAAGTAGTTGATCAAGTCTACTGACCCTTTGCCCCTCCCCAACAAGGAATGCTAATATTTGGGTGTAAAACCAGGAAACTGGGTGACCTATTTTATAAGAGTGCTAGATTGGAAGAGAAAAAGAGAAAAATTATAATCCTTCCTTGGACATTTATCAGCTGAGTGCTTCTGGGCAATCCTTTCCGCATTTTAATTTTCTCATAAATGGAATGAAAGAGTTAGGCAGTCAAGCAAGGGCATGCTGGTAGATGTTTAACAATCAGCTCTCCCAAAATTCAAGAAAACTTTTTTTATTTAGATATTTAATTTTTTTAGAAAAATTTTCCATAGTTACATGATTCACGTTTTTACTTTCCCCTTCTCCCCCATTTCACTCCCCCAAAGCCAACACACATTTCCATTGGTTTTAACATGTGTCATCAATCAAGACTTATTTACATATTATTGATAGTTGCATTGGTGTGGTCATTTCGAGTCTACATCCCCAATCATGTCCACATAAATCCATGTGTTCAAGCAAATGTTTTTCTTCTGTGTTTCCACTCCCGTAGTTCTTCCTCTGAATGTGGGTAGCATTCTTTTCCATAAATCCCTCAGAGTTGTCCTGGGTCATTGCATTGCTGCCAGTACAGAAGTCCATTACATTCGATTTTACCACAGTGTATCCATCTCTGTGTATAAAGTTCTCCTGGCTCTGCTCTTTTCACTCTGTATCAATTCCTGGAAGTCTTTCCAGTTCACATGGAATTCCTCCAGTTTATTATTCCCTTGAGCACAATAGTATTCTATCACCAGCACATGCCACAATTTGTTCAACCATTCCTCAATTGAAGGGCATCCCCTCATTTTCCAGTTTTTTGCCACCCCAAAAGTGCGGCTATAATTATTTTTGTACAAGTCTTTTTATCTATGATTTCTTTGGGGTATAAACCCAGCAATGCTATGGCTGCATTGAAGGGCAGGCAGTCTCTTAGAGCTCTTTGGACATAGTTCCAAATTACCATCCAGAATGGTTGGATCATTTCACAACTCCACCAGCAAGCATTAATGTCTCAATTTTGCCACATCCCCTCCAACATTTATTACTCTCCCCTGTTGTCATTTTAGCCAATTTGCTAGGTGTAAGGTGGTACCTCAGAGTTGTTTTCATTTGCATTTCTTCAAGAAAACTTTTATCATTTTCTTAAGTCTAGATAATCAAGAAAACAATCAATCAAGTCCTGATTTGTATTGTTTGTAGATTTCCAAAGTGAAAATTCTAAAATTACTCTCTTCTCATTCAAGTTGACTCTAGCATACCTGTGATTAGACTTAATAACCTCTAATTTCCCTCCCAGATATAAATTTGTGGTCTTAGTATACTGTAACTCTTAGACATAATATCTATTTCTAAAATAAAATACAAATGTCTCTGTGGACAATGTCCTTCACAATCTGAATCCAACACATATTAGTTCTTCTCATTCATTTTCAACCAAATTGCCAATTTCCTACTTATAGCATATTGTAGTTTTTGCATCCATTTCTTTTTACAAGCTGTCCACCATATCTACCATTCCTCCATACTTCTGCCTTTTAACATCTGAACTCTTTTTACAGGCTCAAATAAAGAGTTACCTCCAAATAAGAGACTTTCCCTGATTAACCCAGAGGTAATGGTTCCTTGTTCCTCACATTACGATGTAATTAATATATTGTGTATTCAATTCTTTGGGTATGTGTTCTTTCTTT
This sequence comes from Gracilinanus agilis, assembly GCF_016433145.1. Taxonomy (NCBI): domain Eukaryota; kingdom Metazoa; phylum Chordata; class Mammalia; order Didelphimorphia; family Didelphidae; genus Gracilinanus; species Gracilinanus agilis. Next base: position 673,445,911 of record NC_058132.1, on the reverse strand, counting down.
TCAATAGAATGCAAACTTCTTGAGAGTACAGAGTATTTTCTTATCTTTATAACCACAGAACCTAACCCAGTAAGTTGCAATCAGTAAGCATTTAATTCATATCTGCTGAAAGAATTAGGCATAATGCCAAAATCTGATCCAATCTGTATCCTAACAGCATTGTTGTATGAAGATGGGACATGGCAAATGATCTGAACCCTTTGAGGCTTGCAGGATACTCCTCCATTAGATTATAAGCTCTTTGAGAGTAGGCATAGTCTTTTGCCTCCTTTTGTATACCCAGGGCTTAGTTCAGTGCCTAGCACATAATAGGCATTTGATAAATATTTATTAATTGATTGATACTCTTCAAGACAAGGAGCAAAGAAGGAGGCTGATGTCAAAGTCAAAGTGCTCTTGTCCTCTTCCCAACTCCCAGATGATTCCTTCTTGGGTTTTTGGCTGAAAGGCTTCCAATCCAACTTCTAGATTCGAGCATTTTTCTAGTTTGGAAGTGGTCTGCCAGTAGATAGAAGACCCACAGCATGTGGTTAAGTCTCTCAGCCAAACCAAACAGATTTTCTGTCACATCTAAGTTAGTGTCTAGGGCACTTTTACACATAGTATAAATGATAAAGTGAGATAATATGTATAAAGCATAGTAGCTGGCAAATAGTAGGAACTTAATAAATGCTTATTGATCTGCTCCTCCGTAGTGAACAACCTAGATGTATTTTCACCTGATAAATGTATGAATTCTTAGTATCTTATCACTTACTTTAGATTGGTTGGGATAACTTTACAACCTATTCAATGACCTCTATGTTTACACAAGTTACTTAGGACCATAGAGACCTTAAAATGATACTTGACAAGGACTTCAGAATTGATCAAACTGAACCACATTTATTTCACAGGAAAAAGTAATTAAGACAGAAAAGATTTTGTAGTTTAAAGCTGGTCAGATTAAGAAATTGATATGCAGAAAAGAGAAGACTATTGCCCAAGATTAGAGAGTTGGTAAAATAACAGTCAGTATTGGTCAAATTCCAAGAGTGCTGACACCAAATCCAGCTTTCACAGCCTTGCATTGTGCTGCAGAATAATGGATAAGCATAGGTGAAGAAGAGCTTTGTCTTATTTTGTTTTTCCAACCACTGTGTGAAGTTCAACACACTAATTCATGGTTCTTTTCATAATATAATATGCATGCCTCTGCTTATTGAATCAGCCTTACTTCATTTGGTTGTCCATGTAAATAAAATGTGAAAGTTGTTTCTTGTTGACGTTATAGACATTTGCATTGTAAAGCACCCTGGCATGGGTCTTGAGGTTGGTTAATGCAATAAACTAAAGTAGGCTAAATTTCTATCAAATCAGTCTAATGGCATCCGAACCACATCACAATGAGTCCTCAGCTGGAGTCTAAAAGTTGATGGAGCTCTCCAGGGAGCACCTCAAGTTTGACTAGAGTTTTGACTAATCAAGTATCAAATTTCTTCTCATCCTACTACTTACTGGTGATCACTACATGAGTACAAGAAGAGACATAAGTTTAAATCCTGACTTTATAACGTACCAGCTCTGGAACCTTGGGCAAGTAAATTTATTTCTCTAGACCTTGCGATCTTTATTTACAAAAAAGAATACTTGACTAAATGGCCTTTAAGGTCTTCTTCAACTCTAATATGCTACCATTTACCTTGATATTTTCCAACTAAGTTCATCCACTTCTATGACTCCTGTGAAATGTCTTTCCAAACAAAGATAAATTTGAACTTCCTAGACCACCTCACACACACACACACACACACACACACACACACACACACACACACACACACAGAGTTACAATTGGAAAAGTTGTATTTTTTCCCCTTTTCGTGTTCTAAAATATTTATTCCGGCTCTCTTTGTGGTATCAAAGAACTAGAAATTAAAGGGATACCCATCAATTGGGAAATGGCTAAACAAGTTGTCTCTTATGATTGAGATGGAATACTACTGCACTATGAGAAATGATGTGTAGATTAATTAAAAAAAACACAGAAGGCCTTCATGAAATTATGAAGAGTGAAACAAATGGAAACAAAAGATCATTATATACAATAACAGAAATATTGTTTGAAGAATAACTTGTGTACATTTACTTCCAGAAAAGAATCTGAAATATAGAAACAAGCAAGGCATAGTTTTATATATAAATATATCATTTTTGTCAAATGATGTCTTCTCTAATGTGGTGAGGAGATTAATGTAACAAGTTAATTAATTAATTACAAAAAGATAACTTTTCTCAACCTTTCCTTTATTGTTTACATGAATAAGAGGAGGAAGAGGAATGAGGTGGGGGACCCAGAGAAAAACCAAAATAAAGTGAGTAACATCTATATTTAGGGAAAATCTGGTGACACGCTGTGGGACTTGGAGTCAGGAAGACCTGAGTTCAAATACTGGCTCTGGAAAAGTCAGCCTCTCTCAAGTTCAGTTTCTTCTCCATAAACTGGAAATAATAAGAGCACCTAAATCATCATATCTTATGAGGATTGAATCATATGACATGTGACAACCACTTTGTAAACCATGAAGTGGTATAAAAAGACTGTTATTATTATTTGCAGGTAAGGAACTTATAATAGAAACTGTGTTCTCATATAAATGTGCAAATGAACACGTTAACATTAGAAGAGACCATAGAGATTGTTCCACACATCTACACATATACTAATTTTACAATTAAGGAATCTTAAGCCCAAAGACATCACATCAAAGGTCATCTAGCTAATTAGATATAGACTCAAGTCCAGAATTTGGGTTCCTTGACCCCAGGACAATTCTTTGCCTATTCCAACATGTTCACTCTTTTTATTTCTTTTTTTATTTATTAAGAAAATGTTTCCATGGTTCCATGATTCATGTTCTTTCCCACCCCCCTCCCATAGCCAACGTGCAATTCCACTGCGTTTTACATATGTCACTAATCAAGACCTTTTTCAATATTATTGATATTTGCACTAGGGCGATCGTTTAGATTCTGCACCTCCAATCACATCCCCATCAACCCATGTGATCAAGCAGTCACCATGTTCCCTCTTGATGGCAACATGACGATGACAATGCGTATGTGTGATGGTCAACAAACAAACAAACCAGCCTGCCTCTGTGAAATTTCCTAAATCATTTTTCCCAATAGCTTCTGTATGGGGCGTGCTACCATTTGGTCACCCAAGTGTCCTGGCATATCGGCCATTACTAAAAGAAGCAGGGCCGTCACCAATCATCCACAGTATCTGTGTTTATTAATACTATTAAGCTTCTGGACACCTGCCTCAGGCATGGAGGGACTGAAAAAGGACCAAGAAGGAGCCTCCTGTTGTAGCTGCTACTCTGGGGTAGTGAAACAACTCTGTGACTATATTAATAACAGTTAGCGTTTATATAGATCTTTAAGATTTGCCAAGAACCTCAGATGCTTTATCCCTTTTTATCCTCCAAACAACCTCATGATAAGTACTATTAGAATACACGTTTTAAAGGTGAGAACACTGAGGACAAATCACATAATCAGCAATCAGCCAAAGCTCCGGTCCTCTCTGCATCGTGGGTTTCCAATGAAATCTTCTGAGTGCTCCCTCCCATCACACATAAAACACCCACATTTGTCTGGAGGAGGAAAGCAGAGTTTCTTAAGATACTGCATCTACTTTTATGCATTATGTAAAAGCCAGTGGCCCTATTGCTTTGCATTTATTTTGTACACATTTTCTTTCAACTTACCTGTCTGTGTATTATATCCACAGATAAAGATGAGGAAGAGGAATGAGTCATTTTTGGTTTTATTGGAGCAAGCCTAGCACATAGTAGGTGGTTTTAAATGCTCAATAATTGAATAGAATTAAATTACGCCCTTGCTCAGCTTCCTCAATTTAATGCCCTTCTGTTATAGAATTCTGAGGTCCTACTTTCACATTTGCCTGAAGCCCTCACCAGGCAGAAATCAGCCATGGATGAGTGTGTCAGCTGCCAAGTTTTATGGACCAACTTATTGACTAAGCTGTCCTCCCATGCTCCATTCTGGTAGGCTCCTCACTACCCACGAACCTGACCGTCTCCAGATACCAGGGTACAAATGACAAAAGAGCACTATAATGTATATTTGTGTGGGACTTTCAGATTTGCAAATGTTTTACCCACATTCTTTCAGGGCTTTTTTCTCATGGCAGCACTGAGAGATGTGGTATATGATGAATAGAGGGTTAGACTTGGAAGTCTGAATATCTGTATTTTAATCCTGCCTTAGACACTTAGTAGCTATGTGACCCTGTAGAAACTTGTTCTCAATCTATGTTTCCTCATCTGTAAAATGAGAACAAGAATATTAATACCCATTACACAGGGTTGTTGTGAGGACAAAACAAAATATGCGTAAAAAATACAAACATTACAGCAGCTATAGAAAATGTTCAATATCATTATCATAGATATAATACCTTTATTTTATTGACTGTGAAGTATTGATATCTGCTGGTTTTATATCACTCTCATTTCCAAATATAGCCCTCTTCAGAGAGAGATCACCAGAAATGTTCAAAGAAGCTGATTGACACATAAGAAGTTCTGAAAAATTGAATCTGACAACATATGCAAAATTCCACACCATAAACTCTCCTCATTCCACCCACACCTTCTGCCCTGAGTTTGCAAAGAAAAAAAAAATGGAGTGTTCCATTTTATAATCTCTTCTTTGGAATCAAGTTTAGTTATTATAATTTTACACTCTTTGAGTTCCATTTCTTCCTTTGGGTCTACATTATTGAAATATTTTTGAAATTGAAATACATTATTGAAATAATTTTATCTCTGTTTTGCACATGAGGAAACAATGACTTGCCCAGGGTCACAAAACTAAAAATTGTCTGAGGTAGGATTCAAACATGAGTCTTCATGACAATAAAGCTAGTGCTTTGATCACTATACCACGCTAGAAGCATTTCACAGGTCTAAAGTTGGAAGGATCCTCAGAGACCAATGAGTCCAAATCCCTTCATTTTATGTGAAAAAAGCCCATGGAGGTTAAAAGCCTTTCCCAAAGTCACATAGATAATATGACTCAGAAATGGGATTTGAATCCATGTCCTTTTATTCCAGGACCATTGTGCTTTTTATTATGCCAAGTTCAAGTCTAATTAGAAGCACACATGAAATAAAGGAAGAAAAGGGAGAAGAGGAAAGCTCTGACTTTAACCAGTAGCTGATGTGTTTTTCACCACCTCAACTCAGCCACCAAGGGAGACTCAAAATGAATGAAAGTGTCTTCTCTACTCTACAAAGATGGGAGTTACCAGTGTGCCACTATTGGTTGCTATTGGAGGTCTGGGACTCTCAAGAGGATGATTGTCTGTTAGCTCATCAAAGTCAACAAGCACATGGACGGGCAAAAGCCTCCCTAAAGAGAGAAAAAGTGATTCAGGAAAAATACCAACATCTAGGATGGGGTGTAAAGAGATAGCTCCATTTGAATTTTATTTGCCTAGCCCTCTCTTATTTCATTCTCTTATGTTTTCAACATCTAAGTGAATTTGCATCGTTTTGCATCCTTACAAATAAAGATTAGAGAAATCTCAAACTGGTTTCCAAATAGAAGGTGCTCAGACATGTGCTTGATTTTGTCATCTCAAAAAAATGTGATTTTGCAAGTGTTATTTAATTTCCAAATCTCCTGGTCTTGGTTTGCATCCATTTTGCCCAATTATGCTAGTAGCTTTAGTGACCTACTAACCCACATAATTAACCAGTCTGTCTAGGTGCTGTTGAAAAGGAGAAGAGAAATGAGCTTTCCTAATGTCAGGAGCCTGGTTTGGTAATTAGAGCATGAGGGTAGGAGCTAGGATTTATGGCTTCAGTTCCCGGTATGAAGCTGTCTTGAATCTTGGCCTTGAGATAAAAACTTAGGCGTCCCTCAAACCATTTACTTCCTATACAGGGATGTCATTATCTACCATCAAGAAATGCTTTGAAACTCAATGTTTATAAATACTTTATGATACCCGAGGAAGACGCTTATAATAAAGTAGCGCCATGTAGGAGTTCCCTCACATCTGTAGCCCTCAGTGCCATTGTATATTAATTATAGGCTGAATTTTTCCCATTATATGAGCACAGCTCATAGGACAGCTCTCACCAAACTGCTGCTAAATAATTATGACAGAAATCCTCTTTCAAACATATAACTCTATGTGCTTGAAATAGGAAGCACAGAGAGGCACGTTAGCATTGAGAAGTGAGGAGTGGGCTTCAACCCAAAGATATAGGTTCAACCCTCTCCCCTAGCCTCAATTTCTGACATTTACTAGAGGAATCACCAAAGACAAGTGCCTGAATCTCTTCATCTCTCAGGCATCTACCTAGAATACATCCTCATGTCTAAAGCTTTAGGCAGATTTGGATTTTCATTTATAGGAAAAATTGCCCTCACTGACATAATAAAAAGATCCCTTCTGGGGTTGGAGAGAGGATACATAAAAGGACTTAAAGCTATTGTAATAATGAGGAATGGATAGATTGTGTGACTTCATCAGGAGAGGGAACTCCTCATCTAGAAACTCCCTCAATTCAAGAATTTAAAGGACCCTTCTGCCACCAACAATCTTAAAGACTTACCTGAGATATCAAAAGCTTTAGGAATTGGTCCAGAGTTACACAAACAATATGTGCCAGAGTTCAGATTCCAATTCAGGTCTTCCTGATTCTGAGGGTGGTTCTCAATCTCTCGTACCACACTGCCTGTGTCTCATTAGAAATTAATAGGGGTAAATGAATTTTTAAGACTACAAGTTGGCAAGATAGTGCTGCCTGGAAATGGAACAGTTTTCTCATCTAACATGGTATAAAGGGTTTATGTTGTTCAGTCATTATCCATTGTGTTTGACTCTGCATGACTCCAGTTTGGATTTTTTTTTGCAAAGATATTGGAGTGGCTTGTCATTTCCTTCTCCAGGTTATTTTACAGATGAGGAAACAGAGGCAAAAAGGGTTAAGCGACTTGCCCAGAATCACACAGTGAGTAAGTGTCTAAGGACAGAGTTGAACTCAGGAAGATATTTCTTCTTGATTTCATGCACGACCTAGCTGGCCACCTTGTTGGATAAGTATTCATTATTATAGAAAGGCATGAAGTTTAACATCAATAGGTAGATAGGTGAAATAGTGGACAGAGCATTGAACCAAGAGTCAGGAAAATCTGAGTTTTCTCCCTACAAAAGTTCCATAAACCAATGCAATCATAGGTCCTGTACTTATCTCTATCCTTATACTTATCTAAAAATTCAAAAATGCCTTTCATTGCTATTGTTTCCTTCATTCCCAAAGAAATGCCTCCATTTTCCCAGGTATAAAAATGAGAACTTTGACTTAGGTGATTCATAAGGCTTTTTATTTTTTTTAACCCTTACCTTCCGTCTTGGAGTCAATACTGTGTATTGGCTCCAAGGCAGAAGAGTGGTAAGGGTAGGCAATGGGGGTCAAGTGACTTGCCCAGGGTCACACAGTCATAAGGCTTTTTTAAGTTTCTAAATGCTATGACCGTATTAGCCTAATCTACAGATCCCATAAAAATTATCCCATCTGATCCTTTATTTTCCCCAAAGTCAATTCTACTTTCATGAAAATTTCATTCTTAAACTGCTAGAATAATCCTGGGATTGGAATTTCAGAGCTCCAATGAGAAGGGACTTTTGAGATCATCTAGGAGGTGAACCCTTTTTTTGACAGCTAGCAAAAGGAACACCAAAAAGAGATGAAGTGAACTGCCTGAAGTCTCATGAATAATAAATGGAAGTCAAAATTCCTTTGGGTTTCATGATTATAGATCCAGAGCTCTTTTCACAGAATTTTATAATGCTGTAATATGTAATTGTAAAATGTAATATATAATATAATATTTATGTATAATGTATGTAATAATAATAAAGTAATATAATCATTATAATAATAAATAATAATGATGATTAATGATGATGATGATGATGATGAATGATGAGAAGAATGGCAAAGGGAAGGATTACCAGCCAGAGTGAAGTATAATGGTGAAGCAATGTTCCTTAAGATACATTTCATTTCTTCATGACATCACTTTCGTTAACTGTTAAATGAGAGGATTGGGCTAGATGACCTTGAAGATCTCTTCTCATTATAGCTCTATCTTTCCAGTCCTATGATTATTCTAAAAGATTAAACATATTTTGATGAAGTAGAATTAACTTTGGAGAAAATAAAGAATAAAATAGGCTATAGAGCTGTCTTAGAAGGAATCCTGAAATTCTTGCATATTGGGCCCTGGGAATATCTCTGCTTGGGTTAATACCTCAGTAGTGAGATGCATCTTTCTCTAACAATCTAAGAAATAGATGGAGCAGCCCAATGTTGCAGACTGACACTCTTCACAGCCATTGAAATGATAAACTTGACATAAAGAATGGTACAGGAAGTGGTTTTATTTCATCTACGGAACCACAAGAAGTCAATGTATATGAGAACAAATTCAAAATACCAGTATCCTATCTGCTGGAAATCAGTGCAGTTGGAGTTGATTACTGTAGTGAATAAGTCACCAGAACACATGAAATAGAAAGAAAAGGTAAATGACTCAGTTTTATATGAAAATGAAATGGGGAACAAATATCATCATCCTTCATATTGCTGTTTGTCAAGGATACTCTCACGCCGCAAGGCATACAACAACATATAGCTAGGAAAAGGGAGGGAATAAATGTTATTCCTCCGTCTAGTTAGATGAAACTGAGGAGTTATTAAAATCTCAAGACTGAAAATGATTTGAGAAATCCAAGATCATTGAACATATTCACTTATTACAAACTACAAATTTTCTACATAAAAGAAGAACATATGACAAAGATAACACTGATTGATATCTCAAATGATTTTAAAAAGGAAATGGGTATATTTACAAGGAAATTTCAAAATACTTTTTTAGGTAGGATAGCATAAATCCTATCACCAGTTACCAAAAAAAAAAAAACAAACTAATAAATATCTATTTAAATACTTATTATATACCAGGTTCTGTCCTAAGCACTAGGGCCATGTTGGCTAAAATGTGGAATATGTGCCCTGGTGGCACAGAGGGGGCTGCTCCATTTATCCTCTCCACTGTGCCTGAGGACATTTTTTTTGCATGTCCTGTCCCTCTTTCCAGCTGCCCAATGGGAGTATTTCCTCCCTCCACTCTCTGGGGTACTGCAGGGTGATGGGATGTTCCACAAGCTGCTCGAAGGTGCAGTTTGGACATGCGATCTTGAAAAGGTTTGCCAATGCTGCACTAGGGATGCAAAGAATGACAAATTATATCCTGCCCTTAAGAAGCATACATGCTAATAGGGGAGAGAACATGTAAATAAAAAAATACATATAAGACCTAAAGAACACATTGAAGGTAACTTTACTAATGAAGGTTCTAGAAACTGAAGGAGTCAAGAGAGGCTCCTTTAGGTGGTGGCATTTGAGGTGATTCTCAAAGTAAACTAGTGATTTTGAGAGGTGAGAGTGAGAAAGAAGAGAACACCAATCAGAAGTTGCAGCCATTGAAAAGGCAAGGAGACAAGAAGATGAAGGGTTGGGTGTCAAATCAGAAAGGAGGCAAATGTAGCTAGATCATACAGCCCATGGAAAGGGGCAGAATGGACTGAAAACCTGGAAAGGTAAGAAGAGTTTTAAATGTCAATCAGAGAAATTTATATTTGGTCTTAGAGGCAAATGTGATTCGCTGTGAATCAGTCAATCAACACTTAATTACAATATAGCAGAGTCAATTAAGTGAGAAATGATATGACCTGACCAAGACTTCAGGAAAATAATGTTGCTAACCGTGTGGAAGAAAGAATAGAATGGGAAGAGATCCGAGCAAGGCAAGAGTGTCCTATCCCATGCCAATATTCTGTAGAACTTTCAGGAAGGTAAGATATGAAGATAAAGCTCCCTCATGATGGGAAGGAATATGCTGCACAGATATACTGAGAAAATCTCTGAAACATAAGACACGAATGCCAAAGGAAGAATTTTTTTATAAACTCTTCTAAAAAAGAAATGATATAAACTTTAAATATGTTCATGTAGAAGGTTCAGCTCATCCAGTGCCACATTCAAATCAATTCAACAAGCACTTACTATGTGATGGAAAACATGGTATAATGGATAGTGCATTGTCCTTGGAGACAGGAAGTTCAGTAAGTCAAGCCTCTGATACATATTGGTATAAGAATAAAGGAAGGCAAGCCATCCCCCATCCTTACATTGGTCACTTAATTTCTCCACAATCTAGTTAACAACCTAAAATTATAAACTGCAGAGCAAGAACAATTGCCAGTATTCATTGGTATATGTAGCTAACATTTACCTATCATCTCTTTATCTCAATATCAAAAATCTTTATCTATTGCTATGTAGATATAGTGACATATACATATAAAGAGAAATAGACACACAGGAATCAATAAATATGTATGTGTATACATATATGCCTATTTATGTATAGACATGCTTATACATAAAATATATACGTACAACATAGAAACACATCTCAATACAGATGCAGACACACGCAAAAATATCAATGTTGATAGATATATGTGTAATGATATATAGATGTTTATATGTACATGTATAAATATAGATTATTCACATGAAATATATATATATGTGCAATCACATACATATTTCCTAAGTTTATATAATATAATTAATTGTTCACATTTAAATAAGTATGTATCTAATTTTCAGATTTATTAAAGTTTTTCATCTTAATTTCCTAATTATCTTATATGTATATTGCATCTTTTTCTGGCATTCATAGACCTTATGAAGCTGAAAATCTACTTTTCATATATATATATATATATATATATATATATATATATATATATATACTTGTAGATTTTTAATGTTTATTTTCAGGTATCACCATATGGTGGAAATTAAATCAGGTCCTATTTTAAAGTGATTAGAAAAGAAACTTCTGAGACTCAAATAAGCAGGGAAGTTCTCATAAACTTCTCTACTCAGCAGTCCCAGGGTCTGTTTTTCCAGGCTTCTAACTTGTACAAGTATAAAAAACAAAATGCATTTGGCCAGGGGGGAAAGGCTATTTATAGCCTCATTGTGAAAATCATTGTGTGTTTGAGCATCCGCCTGCAGAGGGCACAATGAGAAAAGGAGGTTACTTGTTTGCTCCAAGCCCCTTTAAGTTTCAGTAAGGTGACTCCAGCTGCCTGAAAAAAAAAAGAAAAGAAAAAAAAGAAGTATCTACATTTGTATTCCATGAAGATGCATGGCAGAGTTTTCTTTGATTTCAAAGAGATAGAACCATTGGTCAGAGAAGATTGTCCTTATCCATGATGGCCTCTTATAAGGTTATTTGCTAGTACTACAACCCAAGCCAAGGTAGATCAGATTTGTGAAGCAGACCTTTACACTTAGATTAGAGGACAATAGGACAATAAAGGATGGAATGTTTTCTTCTCCTACCCACCTCCCTCCAGTCCTCACAAGCCATGGAATTTTACAAATTTTGGGAGACATAAAGACAAGGGGAAAAAATACAAGTGTAGACACTGGCAGTAGAAAAGGGAGGAACCAGGAATCAAGGTAGAACTAGCCAGGCCAATCAAGAAACAAGCTATTAAGAAGAGAATATTCTAGAATCCCAAATGAACCATCTGCCCTGTAGAAGATCAAAGGTCTCTTTGAGAAAAAAAGAGGACACTTGGAAGCCATGCAATACTGGAGGTATCAATTTCTTTGGCCAAATATATTCACTAATTCACTAAATGTGTTCATTGGTACCTTAAGTTTGTGTATACTCTTAACATGTACACTGTGTATTGCTAGAAGAATTCACCCAAACCTGAAGGACAGAATGTTTTGTAGTTGCTGTTCCTATTGTGCAATTTTAGTAATGCTGTGTGTGTGTGTGTGTGTGTGTGTGTGTGTGTGTGTGTGTGTTAGTTAAGTCTACTGGAATTTTGACTTAAGGGAAGGTCACCAGTGGGGGCTCATAACAAATAATTTTAGAACTACCAATCAGCAGAGTAGTCCGAATCTGAGGAAGAAACCACCTTCTAGGGAAATCGCCTTACAAGTGTGAAAGCAAGTTTGTGGAGTAGCCAAGGAAGTAAACTAAATATCTCATTAACACTGATCAGTTTTTTTTTTAATCACTACTTAAATGAGCCATTTTGTAACACCAACCAAGTAAAAATAATTCACTTTAAACACTTGGGGCTTGCTTAAAGTCTCTCTGTATTTGTGAGACCTCTAGTCAGTTCTACCAAATATTAAAATCCAACAGTATTTATTCTAAAGGCTTTAAATTTGGCAATTAATTGCCACCAAATTCTGTGAGTTTGGTGCTAAGCTCTCATTTTCTATCCACTAGTCCTCACTCCACCCCTCATCATTTTGTTTTGTTTTTGAAATGAGAAAACAAATTCTCTGCTCCTAGCTACTTGGCAAAAACCTGGAGAGAAAGATTTAGATTATGTACCAGACTGCAGTGATTTATCCAATCAGTATCCAGTGGTAATCCTCTTTCCATTGAAAAGGAAGTTATTTTCCTGTCTCAAGGAAAAAGATCTTCCCCCTCCCATCAGGTATATTCTTGGGAATTTGTAAATATGCAATATATCTGTCTTTATATTTTACATATTTGAAAACTTCCTCCCAGGTCAGCATTCCACTATTAACCATATGTCTAGGCAATTTTCAGAGAGTTTGTGAGGGTATTTTACCATCATATATTTAAAAGGTTTCAGAAAAGTACTACAATAGACAAATTTCTATTGAATGGAAGCATTAATGTTAAACTGGAAAAACTTGAAGTTTTAATGTGTCAGATATCCCCTTCCTTCACTGCAGTGTATAGAAAAAGTTAAACACAAGGCAAAATGCATAGAAACAACCAAAGGAAACCCTCTCAAATCTCAAAATCATGAAAGTACATCTATCAAAATGTGCCTTCAAAAACAAAAAGTGATTGTTTTTAGCTTTTAACCCTCTAATCAAACATTAGCTAAATGACAGAGAAAATGTGGATTCAGTGCAACTCAATAATTTTGTAGACACTGAATAGAAACGATGGCAAAATTATATCAGTTTCTCATTCTTTATTGAAGATGTAAATATCCTACTTCTCCAAGTTCTCTAAAATCTTTCTTGTTTTATTTCTATATCACTAATCCCGGAGATCACAACAAACTCTGTGGCTATGACTTTGACTGCCTCTCAAAGCTCTGGCATCACTCAATAGCCCCCTGTTCCTTTGGGATTTTTCCACCATAGTTATAGGAGGAAATATAAAAGCAAGAGAAACTGGGAGAGCCAGAGTAAGAGTCTGAATCAAGGTCAAAGTCATGGAAGGGCAGGATAACTAATTTTTTTTCCGAGTACATGTTCAACTAGATGGTTTTGGAGACTATCGCTAAGTCAGATTCTGAGCTTCTGAGATGATGGGAGATTCGGGGAAATAATGATTTTATAGTTTGGGTGAGGCTGATACTATGTAGGTATTTGATTTGAGGTGACACAAAGTGTGACAAATGTTCTGGTGGGGAGCAATATGAGGGTGGCAGAGGGCTTAGATCTAATCACTTTAATTATATGATACATCCTTATGTAACAATACCCCCCCTAAAAAAAGACATTAAGTGATCCAAGTTCCTCCAAAGTTAAAAGTATTCACTGGGAGTAAACTCAGTTGCAGATAGGAAGCTGGGTGGTACAGTGTATAAAGAGAGATTTGGAATCAGTAAAACCAGAGCTTTCCTGATACAACCTAAGCTGTGTCACTTTGGAGAGATCACTTGGTCAATCTGTGCCTCAATTTCCTCATCTATAAAATGGAGATAATAATACTCACCTGACCATATTGTTGCAAGGATTAAATGACTCTCTACATATTATATACATATATGTATGTATACATAAAGTTTTTTGCAAACTTTAAAGCACTATTTAAATACTAGTTATTGTTATTATTATAATTACTATTATTCAAGTCATTTGAATCTCATTTGACCAATAATGTAGTAATTATTCTTAATAAGAGGAATCTGAAAGGGAAATAGCAAGTAAAAAAAATTCTATTGTATTTTATTTTGGCCTAAGGAGAGAATTCTTAACTAAACAAGAGATAGAGAGGATCATAAAAAATAAAATAGCCAATTTTTATTACATAGTACTAAAATAATTTTGCATGAGCAAACAATGTTACTAGAATAAAATAAGACATTGTTTATTGGGAAGAATCTTTGTAACTTAAATATCTAATAAAGGTCTGACACTCCAAGTTATATACTAAAAAGAAGAATAAACACTAACATTTATTTAACATTTTATGGTTTGAAAAGTGCTTTGCATTATCTAATATTATCCTCACAACTCTGGGAGATAGTTATAGATTAGGAAACTGAGGCTGACATGGGTTAAGTGATTTACCCAGGGTCATACATCTAGAAAGTGTCTGAGGTCACATTTGAACTCATCTTCCAGACTCAAGGTCCAGCACTGTTTACAATATGGTACCTAAATGTCAAGGAATATATGGAATTGGTATGTCAATAGTTTAAAATATATGTATTTTTAGAATAAAATTTTGCCCGCTGATAGATTTCATTTTGTTATATAAAGAAGATTCATTTTCTCCTAAGTACCTATTACTAGAGCTATTATGAAGAACTCTGGCATGCAGATCAAATTCAGTACCAAGAACCAATATTGCCAGACCAACAATGGCAGACCAAGCTGTATCAACCTGGAATATGGGTGAAGGAGTAGCACTTGTTGCATCATACTGGGCTATGGGAAGACTGAGAGGCGCAGGACCAGCAAATCAGAGGTCTATGAGAGGAAGAAAGCACACTCCCCAGATGTCAACTACCCTTGGTACCTTTGGGAAAACACACACACACACACACACACACACACACACACACACACACACACACGAATATTCGCCCAATTTTGGTTACCTCTTTGCATGATACCATCCACATCCTATTATAGAAAAGAGCAATATATTCTACCTCCTGGCTAATCTAACTCATACTAAACTCAAACTATCAAGAAATTTTAGCAACAATCCTCTTAAGACCATGTCGTTATCAGGCATTAAATGTGAGAAATGAATAGACTAATTTCCAAATGGCCAAATATGACTTCAAAATCATTTGTCCTTTCTTGCCCTGTTCTGTATGTGTGTTTATGATGCAAAGGAATCCACAAAAGGTCTCAGAAAAACCTTTGGCAAAAACATTCTCAGCTTAGTTTCTGTATTTCTTGCTTGAGAAAAAAATCGGGATATTTATGGAGATGAGAGGCAGCTGCAAATCCCTCTTTGGAAACTCTCGAGTATATTCTAGAACTTTTGTTCTAGATACTGAACTTTATTGGATCTTGGTTCTAATATATATTTTCTCAAACATGGACATAGGGGTAAAAGGAGAAATGACATCATAGTTACTTTGGGCTTTTTGCTTAACTTCCCTGGGTCCACATTCCTCATTTGTGAAATGAGGTATTTGGACTCCATGGTATCTGAGATTCTTTCCAGTAATGAATCAGTGAGCCTATGGTTTTCTAGAAGACATTCTTTATCCTAAATCACCACTTGGTCTCCCCATTTTCCCTCTAGCATGCTCCTTCCTGTTCCTCAGTTTAGGAGAAATCACGACCTCTATCACTCTGTGGAATTCGTTCTCAATCATAACTTTGCATCAAACCAAATGGGAAAGGGGGAATGATCAATTATATTTCTCAAAACTGTTTCAGCTGGGGCAGCTGGGTAGCTCAGTGGAGTGAGAGTCAGGCCTAGAGACAGGAGGTCCTAGGTTCAAACCCGGCCTCAGCCACTTCCCAGCTGTGCGACCCTGGGCAAGTCACTTGACTCCCATTGCCCACCCTTACCAATCTTCCACCTATGAGACAATACACCGAAGTACAAGGGTTAAAAAAAAAACTGTTTCAGCTAAAAGAAGTGGTGGGGGGGGGGTTCCACACATTGGCTAAGGAGAAGAAAAACCCAGTATCTTGAATGGGAAGCATTTGGTATTGTTTTTGTAAAACCCTCTCTGCAGGCTAGATGGATCCATGACAATCCCTTCTAGAATGTTGATTGTGCACTCCAAAAGAGTGATAATTATTCTTGCTTTCTAACCATGTATGTTTTGTAACCACATATGTTTTGAAAATTGTCATCTGTTGGTGATTTGTGGAACCTGACATCAAGAGAGACATTTAGACTGAATCACTTGGCAAACTTATGGTGGTATACTGGGACAGGTGAGGTTGAAGAGAAGAATATGACTGATTTCTGTTTAAAGATTGGGGGTGGGTATGGGTGAGCAGCAAGATCATAGATTTAGAAACACTACTAGACCATCCAAATCCCTCATTTTTCATATCAGGAAACTAAGGACCAGATTGGGAAAGACTTTTTCAAGATCATGTAATTCATAAATGGTAAAGCTAGGGTTTTTATCCAAATCCTTTTAATTACAATCTAGTTTTTTCTTGAGTTGACAAGTGGTCAGAAGCTATGAACAGGCAATTCTCAGATGAAGAAATTAAAGCTATCTTTAGTCATTTGAAAAAGCACTCCAAATCACAATTAATTAGAGGAATGTAAATTAAAATAACCCTGAGGTACCATCTCACAACTATCAGATTGACTAACATAAGAAAAAAGAAAAATGCTATATGTTAGATGGGATGTAGGAAAATTGAGACACTAATAAAATTAGGATGCCAACATTGTTGGTGGAACTGTGAACTGATACAACCATTCTGGAGGCAATCTGGAATCATATCCAAAGGGCCATAAAACAGTCCATACCCTTTGATCCAACAATACCACTATGAAGTCTGTATTCCAAAGAAATTAAAAATAGGGAAAATTACCTACTTGCACAAAAATATTTATATCAATTCTTCTTGTGGTAGCAAAGAAATGGAAAGCGAAGGGATGTCCATCAATTGGAAATTGGCTAAATGAGTTTTGGTAAATGCTTGGGAAAATGCAATATTATTGTGTCATAAAAATGACAAATGATGATCACAATAAAACCTAGAAAGACTTATATGAAGTGATGCAGAGTGAAGTGGGCAGAACCAGGAGAATGTTATATACCCAGTAACAACAAAGTCAAATGACTTACTATTATCAACAAAGTAAGGATCCAGGACAACTGCAAGAGACTCATGAAGAAAAAAGGTTATACATTCCCATAGAAGGAACTGACAGAGTCATGCACATTCAAGCATACCATTCTTCATTTAATTTCCTCCAAGAATTTTTCTCTAGTGTAAGCAACATGTCTTTTTTCACAACATGATGAACATGGAAGTATGTATTGCATAATAGCTTATGCAGAACCAATATCATATTACCTGCCTTCTTGTAGAAGGGGAAGAAGTAGAAGGGAGGGGGAGAACATCGATTGCAAAATGGCAGAAGATGATTATTAAAAATTGTATTGGCATTTAATCTGAAAAAATAAATAAAGTGGGAAAAATCTAGTCTTTAAAAGCTGTTTATTTAACTAGCAGAGATTAAGAATGTCCTCCATCTCCCAAGGATTAATGTCAGTCGGCCAAACTTGGTTCTGAAATATGCATGCACATCTTCCCTGGGTAATACAAGCATCATAAAGAACTGGCCCAAACTATGTTTATAACCTGCATTTCATGATTTAGATTTTATCCTGTATATAATTTAAACTAATAAAACAAGAGCATTGGTTTCATTCAGGGATAGGTAAGTTTGAGTATAAAATGAGAGTAATCCTTTTTACTGACAGATGAGTATCGAAGGATGGACCAGTAAATAAGAAAAAAATATATACATATATATGGTTCACTAAAACTAAATTGAAACAGACTTGCCAGGAGAAGATAGATAGATACACAATTGCTTTGTCTGTGCAACTAAAGTTTGAAATGTTTTATTTTCTTTCATCTCTTTCAAAGAAGAAATATTGAACATCATATATGTGTGTTTATATCTATATACATTTCTGTGTTTAAGAGGAAATATGGGAAGCAGAGCTGGTCGTGAAACCAGGAAAGTCTGGGTTCAAACCTAATATATTGACTTTATAAAATCATGTACATGCATATATGCAAACTAGTGTGTAGATGTGTATACGTAAATAGATAATCTATGGAAATGGAATGGGGCAGTATTAGAGTTGTTGGCTCAGAAAAAAACAAACAGGTAGAAATATTTTGGCTTTCATTTACAATTTTTGGTAATCAGAGCTGGAAACTGTCTATTTGCTGCCCAGAGCAGGTACCACAAAATGTTTCTCCCATTACCTTCAAATCAAAACAACATTCATTTCAGCTTATGGGTAGAGGAGACTCCAGAACTCTGCCCTATCAGGGAGAGACAGAGATACCCAGAACCTTTTGAAGCTGTTTCTCAGAAGGTTGGTGGGAATTAGGATGGGAAAAAGGAAGATCAGGGTAGAATAGAACCTGTGAAGAACTCATCTGCAGTGTGATGATTTGGAAAAGGAACTATTCCATCTGCTACCTTCAAATTCAGTTAATTATTCTCATTAACTAAGTCCAAAATTTAATTGTATCTACTTGCTAAAAGAGTGCAAGTACTGTCAGTACCTTCTAAATTTCAGTCCCTTGAAACAATGCCCCAGTCATCCTCCTGTAGTTACTGCTAAAATGAATTCTTACACCTAACAAGGTGCCAGTAGCTATAATTGTATCTCAAGGCATTTGGATCTTAGATTGCCATTTTCTAACGGAGGTGAAAACTACTCTTGAGGGAAGTTGTTTAGATTATAGGAAGATACATGTTTTCATTTATTAAGGAATCACAATAATGATATTCTTAAGCACCAAGTGTGATCAAGCTACTGTACCTTTATATTGCTCCAAGATATTTAACCAAAGTAAAATTTAGATAATGCGGTAACTCTTGAGAAAAATTCTAAAAATTTCCTGATCCCAAAGGGTATATAATATTTATTATGAACTTCAAGCAAAGGCACAGTGCTTATAATCTAAAATTTCAGTGATTCTCAAACTTTTTTGGCCTACCACCCCCTTTCCAGAAAAAAAAATATTACTTAGCCCCCTGGAAATTAATTTCTTTTAAATTTTAATAGCAATGAATAGGAAAGATAAATGCACCTGTGGCCATCACCACTCTTCTGGATCTCTGCAGCACCCACCAGGAGGCAGTAGCACCCACTTTGGGAATTACTGATCTAAATCATCAAATCTTAGGTTTGGAAGGAACCTTAGTGGTTGGCCATTTAGACTAATCCATAAATGACTAAGCATCAAGTGCCAAACAATTGGCCTTCCAAGTGCTACTTACCTATTCCCTCTCAACGCTTCCCATGCTACATGTGGACACTTCTAACTTTTAGAAAAGTGTTTATTTTTTCCCCTTGTCGTCTAAATTTGACTTTTTTGAAACATCTCACCATTACTCTTATTTTCTCCCTCTTGACCCATACAGAACAGAACTTATTCCCCTTCCACTAAGCTAACCAAAGAATACTTAAAGATATCTATCAGTCCTACCTGGCATTTTCTCTCCTGCAAAGTAAACATCAAATAATGTTTCCACTAATCTTTATATATTATGAATGCAGATCATTTACCTTTATGGTTCTTCTCCTCATAGCACCTCCTTCGAGGTGATCAATATCCTTTATGAACTCTTAGGCTGGAAAATGAATAGAATGTTCCCATCTTAGCCTAAACAAGACACAATCCAGAGACTATAGCACCTCCCTAGTCCTAGTCACTACACCTCTCTAAATAATTGCACCTAGGGAGCAGCTGGGTAGCTCAGTGGATTGAGAGTCAAGCCTAGAGACGGGAGGTCCTAGATTCAAAGCCAGCCTCAGACACTTCCCAGCTGTGTGACCCTGGGGAAGTCACTTGACCCCCTTTGCCCACCCTTGCCACTCTTCCACCAAGGAGCCAATGCACAGAAGTTAAGGGTTTAAAAAATTTGTTTAATAAATAAATAAATGCACTTGTAAGTTCTCTCTCTCAGACCTCATTTCCAAGATATCTATCAGGGTAGCAACATTTAGTCTACCCGTAGCTCTTTGAAATGATGTTAATCTCTAGAAATACAACAGAAAAGGCCTAGCTAGAACTTTTTTACATAGAAGTTAGCAAATTAAGAACTAGAGAATTATAAAATAATAAATTTGTAGCATCTAAATATTGTAGAAAAGACAAAAATATCTATTGGTGTATTATTTCTTAAGCTATTATGACAAAACATTAGAAGAACATTGGGGGAAAAGACTGATTTTTTTAATTGTAAAAATAGGTTAATTTTGTCCTATATGATATTTTTCCAGGAAGACTGGAAAAAGATACCTCTAAAAAATTCCTAAACCTATCAAGATCACTTTCCCAATCTAAGGTAGCCAAAGTTTTCCTAGGTATGTTCATTTAATTAATCCTGGGTCCAAAGTACAGGTCCCTTTTCTTTTCTTTTTTTTAAACCCTTAACTTCTGAGTATTGGCTCCTAGGTGAAAGAGTGGTAAGGGTGGGCAATGGGGGTCAAGTGACTTGCCCAGGGTCACACAGCTGGGAAGTGTCTGAGGCCGGCTTTGAACCTAGGACCTCCATCTCTAGGCCTGACTCTCAATCCACTGAGCTACCCAGCTGCCCCTACAGGTCCCTTTTCATCTTGATCTTGCTTGAAGAATAAAGATAATGAAAATGGGAAAACGGTGTATTTTATTTCCAATAAATTAATTGGAACAAAAATGTAAGAGGTTTTGGATTCTTTGTTATTTTTAGGTTTTTTTAAATTTGTTTTAAAAAGCACCTTAAAAGAAGAAAACTCCAGTCTAGTCACCTTCTGATTCTTGGGCCCATTCTCTTTATCACTGGACTGGATACTTTCCTGCTTGCTTGGAATCACATTCTGACCACCTCTACTTTATATGGACCACAAGAGAGCACTAACATCTTTTGATTACTGATGGCCAGGGAGGCATTCAAACCACTAAACCATTGTCTGCAGGTTCTTTATCCTTGCACCAATCCCATAAACTATCTAATTCGGTACAAGCTGACATGAAATACTCAGCATGAAGAAAAGAACTTATGTTTAGTAGCAACTAGAGGACAAATAAGTGTCTAATATCAACAAGAAAGCATCAGGGCGGTTTCACTAGTGATGGGGGACTATATTTCTGGGAATAGCATTGGATAAATTGAGAAAATTAGGGCTATCATGGATTAAAAGTTTGAACCCAGCATTTCTGTGCCTCACAGAGTCCCTTTAGGGAAACACCTGCTGAGCAGTGAGTTCATTTATCAAAGGGATAATGACCCAAAAACATTCTTCTAGAGACAGTGTGGAGACGATTTCTTTTTGAAAAGCAAGGCACCTGTGGAACTAATTAGGATGAAGTGCTGCTCTCAGAGTCCAGACCAGAATCCTTGTAGAGGAGTGAATAAAAGATGTACACAATTGAAACTAGAGATGAATGAAAACATGGATTGCAGACGCTACAGCCTGAAGGATGGAAAACAAGTGGCTTTGACAAGATAGAGACTGTTGTTCCATCTGGAGTCATCATGACTAAAAGGAATAAATGGAACAAACATTTCAGGCCCAAGAATCATAGGTAGACCAGAACAGGATGCTTGAAGAAGAGGAAATCCTAAATTGTGATTAGCTCATATCTTCTTGATTTCAACAATAATAAACTTTCTTTTTGCTCTTTTTTTTTTTACTTTCCTTTTGGGTGACCTCATCAGATTTAGAGTCTATCTATCTGTCTGTCTGTCTGTCTATCCATCTATCTCTCTATATCTCAACCCTAAATTCTCTCTTTAATCCCACATCATCAACTAGCCACTACAATCTCCACCTGAATATCTCACAGGTATCTCAAACATGCCAGATCCCAAATTAAATACATTATCTTTCCACTAAAAACACCCAAAATTATCTCTTTTCATAGATAACACCTCAATATTCCCAGTCACCTAAGTTTATAATCTCAGTATTTTCTTTGATCCTCTCCTCTTCCTCATCTTTACTTATGCAATAAAATTAACAATGATAACAATGATGAGGATGATGATATTTAATATTTAAATAATACCTTAAGAATTATCTCACTTGAGAGTCCCCAAAATTCCATGAAATAGGTGTCATTATCTTCCATTTACAGATAATGAAATGGAGGGTAAAACAGACTTGGCCAGCATTGCACATCCATTAAGTGACAAAGGCAGGATTCAAACACTTCTTCCTCATTCCAAATCCAATGCTCTATCCCCTCTGGCAAACAATTGTCAAATCTAGTTAACCTATCTCTATAACAACTCTTGAATTCATCTCTTTCTCCTCACATGTGCAGCTTCTAGTGACTCATTATTGACTCATTACTCATTATCTATTTCTTCCATTGTCTATTAACCTCCTATTCAGCCTCTTGGTTTCTAAGCTCTTGCTGCTCTTGTCCATCCTAATCACAACTGTCAAAATACTCTTCCAAAGAATAGTTCTGACTATCTCAGTCTCCCAGTCAAAAATCTTCATTAGCTCCCTATTGCCTCTAGGACAAATAGATCCCCTTCATCCTGCCATTTTAAAGCATCCGTTAATCTGTCTGTAACCTCATTTAATTTCTGGTCTTTTATATATCTCATCTTACCCTACTCTTCATCACAGCCAGACCAGTCCATTTGCTCTTTCCCAAACTGGAATTCCTGCTCTCTTCTCCATATGTTTGCACAAACTTGGAATACATTTCTCCTTCATCTCTACCTTTTAGAATTCCTAACTTCTTTTCTAGGATAAGTTTATCTGGCATGTCCTTTCAGAAGACTCTTCTGGAAAACGAGTGCATGATCACATGGGTTGATGGGGATATGATTGGGGATGCAGAATCTAGATGATCACCCTAGTGCAAATATCAATAATATGAAATAGGTCTTGATCAATGACACATGTAAAACCCAGTGGAATTGTGCATCAGCTATGGGAGAGTGTAGGAGTAGGAGAGGGAAAGAACATGAATCTTGTAACCATGGGAAAATATTCTAAATTAGTTAGTTAAATGAAATTTTTAAAAATTAAGAAAAAGAAGACTCTTCTGGTGGGGAACTAGTGAGCTCAGTGGATGGAGAGCCAGGCCTAGAGACAGGAGATCCTGGGTTCAAATGTGGCCTCAGATGGTTCCTAGCTGTGTGTCCCTGGGCATGTCACTTAACCCCCATTGCCTAGTCCTTACCATTCTTCTGCCTTAGAACCAATATACAATATTGATTCTAAGATGGAAGATAAGGGTAACAAAAAAGACTTCTGATCCCAGATCCCCATGTTGTTCTCTCTTTAGTGAAAGTAGATTGTTTTTAGTTCAACAACTACAAAGCACCTACTGAGCCCCTAATGATATGCCAGGCACTGCACTAGGAACCAAAGATGTAACCATAAAAAGCCAATGCTATCTGGAAGAGGTAATGATATACATAAAAAACCAATGCTATCTGGAAGAGGTAATGATACACATAGAAAAGCAAAACATATGGGGAGAGGGCAAGAGGAGAGATTACTAACACCTGGGGAGATATTATTCCTTGCCACTAACAAAAGATCTGCTCTAATTATTTTGGTACCTAAAAGATCCTTTTCTCCCCTTCCTTTGATCTCTTACGTGGTTTAGTTACTTTTGATGCATAATTCCAAATTGCTTTTTAGAACAGGGGTACCAATTTACAATTCCACCAACAGTTTATTAAGGAGCCTACAATCCCTTAGTCCTTCCAACATTTGTCATTTTCTTTTTGGTATATGAATACAATAAAATGTTGTTATGTGTAGTTTCAGGGATATCTGGGAAGATCTCTTTGAAGTTACACAGAACAGGGTGAGGAGAACCAAGAGAACAATTTACACTATAGCAATAATATTGTCAAGACAAAAACTCCTTTGAAAGACTTGAGAACTCTGAGCTACGGAATGACCAACACTAATCCTAGAAGATTGATGATGAACGATGCTACCCTCCTCCTGATACAGAGGGGATGGACACAGGGGAAAGAATGATACATTTACATTTCAGATGTGGCCAATGCACAAATTTTCAATTCTCATCAGGGTCATGAATTTTTGGAAGAACCAAATACATTTATATATATATATATATATATATATATATATATATATATATATATATATTCTTTTCTAAAAGCTTTTAACTGTTTATATGAAAATTGTGGTAAACTGAGAGTCAATGGTCTGAGCATTTAAGTTATCAGTAACCAATAAGCTGGGTAAATGGCTTTTCTCAATGACCAGCAAATGAGGAAGGGTTCACCGGTCTTAATTTAGTTTGGGGAAGTACAGAGTTGGGCAGGAGGGGAAAACATGATTGGCTATAAAGTAGACAGTGTTGTTGCGGTGGGGACAATATGATTGATTATTTTATTATTAGTAGTATTATTTTTTTACATTTTTTAAACCCTTAACTTCTGTGCATTGGCTCCTAGGTGGAAGAGTGGTAAGGGTAGGCAATGGGGGTCAAGTGACTTGCCCAGGGTCACACAGCTGGGAAGTGTCTGAGGCTGGATTTGAACCTAGGACCTCCCGTCTCTAGACCTGACTCTCAATCCACTGAGCTACCCAGCTGCCCCCATGATTGATTATTTTAAAGAAAGCAGGATAGCACATGGGAATGGGACTAGTGACCACCTCTCTAACAATTAAGGAATATTAGTTGTTTAATGGTTCCATCAACAACTTGCAGACTTTGTTAATAGACCTGGGTTAACAGACGCCTAGGTGCCAAGAGGAGTTTGTTAAGGAAATAATGGAGAGGTTCAGAAATAACAAATCATGGGAATGGTAAACATATATTCAAATAAGTCTGACCCATGGACTTCTTGCCCATTGGCATCAGATTTTTAATATATGTTTACCATTCCCATGATTTGTTATTTCTGAACCTCTACAGATAAGACCCAAGGATGGGCAATATACCTTTTGGGGATGATAACTAGTTAACTTGTAACTTTAAACTAACTCAGAGGAAAAGCTGTTGCAATTATAAAATTAATACAGCAAAAAATCAGTTAAACTTTTGCAGTAAAACCTAGAGGTAATATTAATTTTTATATTTTCACAACTCCTACTTTTAACACCTCTCTGTCCATGCTCATTTCATTATTCACTCTCTTTCACCACATTTTCTGATCTGGTTTCAGTATTTCTGTGCTTTGACAAGCTTGAGAAACTTAAAGTATTTGACAGAGAGACTCAAGGGCAGCATCTCAGGAGGTAGGGGGTTTCCCTTCATTGAAGATCTTCAGGAAAATCAGGATGTCCACCTGTCAGGTATGACAAGGAAAGGATTTTATTTCAGGTGTATTTTCAAGTAAATGGCTTCTGAGATTCTTTCCAGAACGAGATGTTAATCATAATTTCCTAGCAAATAGAATCCTTTCTTAGTAGAACAATATTCACATTGATTACATGAGAATTAATAAATGAATCATCCAAAAATGTGTCCTCATTGGAAACTTTAAAAGTGAACCATAAGAATGGTTGAGCAGACTAATTGGAAAAAACAACTTGGAAAGAACTACACAGAATGATGAACAATGAAAAGAGTAGAATCAAGAGAGCATCATATACCACTACAGATTTAATACTGGAAGAATAAATTGTGAATATTCCCTCTAGAAAGTGAACATGAAAGACTTAATGTGTATGAACATGTCTGCCTCTTAGACGATGCATTTTGTGATACGAGGAAGATAGGCAGGAGTTGGAACATTAGTAAATTTAAAAATTAATAAAATTATTATAATTAATAAATACAATATTTATAATATTTATTTATTATATTATATTTATTTATGATAAATAAAAATATTATAATTAATAAATCAAAAAATTTAAAAAATTAAAGGAAAACTTTAAAAGTAGTTGAAGCTACAGAGACTATAAAAGATGCTATTTTGCTGCCTGATCTTTCAGGGAAGTTTCCTCTTAATATGAAATAAAATGGAATGTTAAAACACCAAGATGGAATTGTAGAGCAAGAGTTTCTCCATTGTATTTGCACTCTCATCCAGAAGAAGAGCTTATTATCAGGATATAATTATTGAAAACAGTTCTAAATAGTACAATGCTGCTTTGTGTTTACAAATTTCAACTTCTGAAGCTGCATTTGTTTTTATTTATAGGATTTTCTTCCATTTGAAATAAGAACTATTTATAAGCAAGATACATAGGGCATTATTCAATTAAGTAGAAGACCACATAATAAGATTGTTTAAGAGCATAAGATAATGTTTCACTATACTGGATTTGTATTAAAAAATATACAGTGTTTTTTTTAACTTCCACTTTTGAATAGGAAATCATGGAATATAGAGATGGAAGTTACTGTCGAACTGAATGTCTCTCCTCTATTCCAGAGGTAAGAAAACTAATGGGGAGAACTGGCTTGCAAGATAATGTTCTCTTGATATTTCTGCTATACCAATGAGACATCTCAGAAGGAATATAATTTCATATTAAGGTGGGGAAATCAGAAGAAGATTCCGAATTATAGTGACATATAAAAACGTTAAGACAACTAGAGTACCATAATAAGTAAAGTAAGTATTCCCAAAGTAAGGCATTCAAAATGTAAAAACTCCCCATTATCATAGAACATAAATTGCAAACCTTAATATATAGTTATCAAGTTATATGAACTACATATATGTTAAGTGGCTACCTCAAGATCATGAATCTAGAAGGTCTCAGAGGTAGGAATCAAACGCAGGTCCTTCTGGCTACAAGCCCAACATCATACTCACTAGAACAAATTGTCTTATGTGTATTTATTTAATCTTATGGAATTGAGTGTATATGAAGCTCACAATTACCTTTTAGATTTGAGTTTGCCCAAGCTAGCCAGCAAAGGTTAATTTCCTCTTAGGCTCTCTGCTTATAATTGAGGTAGGTGCTTCCAGGTGAATCGTGGAATCTAATTTTAGTTGCACAATCCAAGTGTGTAGGTCTTCAGCGGACATTGCTGCCAGAAAATGGAGGATAATAAAATCATAGAATCTTCACTCTAAAAGGAACCTCCAAGAATCAGCACAATTTAAGTGGCTATATTTGTCGAACTTTACTCAATAAAGAAATGGGTACCTTCCTCATTGAAATAAATATCAAGTTTAAATTGCTCATGCTTAATCTAGTCTTGTTCCCTCCCCAGCCCTTCCTACTGGCAGGTAAAAAACTCAACCAGAGGCAATGCTTGGTGTTAAATATCAAAATGAGACTCCATGTCTGGCTTAGAACCTCACAGTACCTTTAACATCCAAAGTCCTTATAAAGGGCTTTAGTCAGCCTTTCAGAAACCTTTACTAAACAGCCTGCTCATGAGTCCTAAGACAAAGAATACTAAATGACCCTCTTATTCTAGATTTAAATTAATTCTAGGAATTTTATCTCACTTAGCCCTTTTTGGACAGGTGGGAAGGTACAAGGGTGACATTGATTGGATCACTTTTTGAAAAGTTCTTTCCATTCTTCCAGCCTTTTTTCCTTCCCTCCTTCATTATTTGCTGTTTCTTTCTTTCTTTCTTAATCTCATATTGGCCAATGTCCTCATTTTATTTATTTATTTTTAATTATTAAGAATGTATTTCTTCTCTCATTTACTTTAAAGAAAGAAACAAAGAACTGAATACAGAACACACTGAATAAACAGAACCAGGCAAGACAAATTCCTTCACTGGCCAGATCCAAAAATGCACTTCTTATTTTCTCTATTAGTCCATCATCTCTATCGGCAAGTGGATTGTGGTATTCTTCAATTAGTCTTCTGTAATCATGCTTGATTATTTAATTGATCTGAGGCCTTAAGTCTTTATAATTGTTCATTTTTACAATATTGATGTTAGAGTATACATTATTCTCTTGGTTCTGCTCATTTCACTTTCTATCAGTCTCCCTAGGTCTCCCTGAAAAGAACTATTTCTGCATTTCTTATAATAGGACAATCATATTCCATCACATTCATATGCCATAATGAAATATCTAAAGCCCTCATTCCATGTATCCATCTATGAAATGGAAAGGTACATTCATAAAATCCATAGATCAACAAGTAGTAAATAAGAAAGAGAATTCTGTAAATTAAATTCAAGAAATCTTATTTTAAAAGATTGCTTCACGCCTAAAATAACTCTCTGTTCAGTCCTACAAACATATATTGAATAGCTGCTATATGCAAGGCATACTTCTTGGGCTTTTGGGAACAACAACAACAACAAAAAACCTACTGGAAACAATCTCTGCCCTCAAGGAACTTATAGTCAACCACAGTGAGAAGTATCTTAATCTATGTTATAGCCCCAAAATTAATGCCAATTTTTCCCTCTTTCAACACTGGAATTGTCAGTCTATATTACAAGTTATTAAAAAAATACTTAATAATAAAAGGTATTAAAACTATTGCTTGCTATCCTTTAAGGAATGAACTTACATAGTTTTTTAACATGGTGCATAAAAACTAGAAGTATTCCTAAAAATGCATTAATGGTGAATAGAACCTTAGCAATTGATCAGTATCTATTAGAAATATATTCCTTGGGAGAGGGAAAGAACCTGAAATATATAACCATGGGAAAATATTCAAAATAAAAAAAAAAGAAAAGAAATACAGGGGGCAGCTGGGTAGCTCAGTGGATTGAGAGCCAGGCCTAGAGACAGGAGGTCCTAGGTTCAAATCCGGCCTCAGACACTTCCCAGCAGTGTGACCCTGGGCAAGTCACTTGACCCCCATTGCCTACCCTTACCAATCTTCCACCTATAAGTCAATACACAGAAGTTAAGGGTTTAAAATTTAAAAAAAAAAAAAAAAGAAATACATTCCTTATCAGACACTCTGCTAAGTATTAGGGATATGAAAACAAAAAGTCCTTTCTCTCAAGGTACTTACACATTATTCTGAATATTTTACTAAAGAGGCAAAGGATAGTTGTTTATCATGATGATGATGATTATACATTTAAAATTTAGGAAGCATTTTACAAAAATTATCTTATCAGATCAGCACTACCATACTGTGAGGTGAATTCTATAATATTTCCATTTTACAGATGAGTAAACTGAGGCTGAAATTAAATAATTTTCCCAGGGTCACAGAGCTAGGAAGTGCCAGAATGGAGATTTGAACTCATGCCTTTCTGTCTCTGATTCCAGTTTGCTATCCACTTATAACTGTCTAGTATAAACATCTTCATATTACTGACAGAAAAGGCATTTTTCAGGCTTCAGAAAAAGGGTTAGTACCCTGCCTAAGCAGAATGGCTTGTCATATCCAAAGAATTTATTGTCTAGTACCAATCTTCCTTCTGATAAGCATCTCCATGTCTTATGAGACCAGAGGTCATCTGGTCTGAGATCAACAGACGCAATGTGTAATGTTATTGTTGTGGTTTGTCCTTTGTTTTTGAAGAAAACCAATGACATCATAATGAATGATATCTTGACTTGCACATGAATTGGATTTTGGTGAGGCAGAGTTATGCAGAATTGTCAGCCTCACTCTCTCTTCCAGAGTGCTCAATGTTCAGTGACAAGACAAAAATCAGGATGACCAGCAACGTCCTGGGATGCAGTTGATGACTTCGACATCTCTGATGTTTTATTAAATTCTAAGTGCTCCACAATACTTACTTTAGTCACCTTCATGGCAATTGGAACAAATTATTCTCTTCCACCAAGAAAAGTCTTCTGATGCTTGGAGCAGACATGCCCTTATATCCCCAACAGATTTAAAACCTGTTATCTATCCTCAACCTAGTTTAGCCATCTGCCAAGATGGTTTTACTGGGGTGTGGGTGCTGCTGTAGCTTCTTTGCCCCAGTTTAGAGTTGGTTGACCCTGAAAAGGGCTTGGAAAGCTCTCCTACCAGAAATTCTAGTCCTCTCTGACATTTCATATGCTCCAAAGTGGGAGTATCCTTTATAATACCCTATCAAGTTTGCTTAAATACTGTCAACAGGGAACTCACTCTCTAGTGAAATAGACCATTCTGCTGCTGGATACCAGAAATAGGTTTGTTTGGGTTTTTTTCTTAATATTGAACTGAAATCTGCCTTTCTGCAGTTCCCCTTTGTTGTTCCTAGTTCGGTCTACTTGACCCAGTCTAAAGTCAAGCAGAACAATTTGAATACCTCTTTTACATGATGGCCCTTCAAACATATTAGAGAAGGCAAGCATGTCGCCTTAAAGTCTTCTGTAAGCTAAATATTCCTATTTCCTTCATTCCAATGGTTTAATTTCCTTGTACACAGATAAACCATTCAGGTTTGTGCTTAAGGCTAGTTATAGGGTTGCCAATTAACTGTAAATTCTCTGAATGGGAAGGGTACACAATGTGGCTATGAGCTAACTGTTGAAATAAGGTCCTGAACACATTGCTCTCCCAGCTTCTCAAAAAGTAACTCTCCCCATGAAAAAATAATAAATACAATAAATCAGAACTATTTTGTAACCATGGAATCATCAGCAACTTAACCATCACTTCCCTATTCATTAGGATAAAAAAACTAACTAAAATTATGATAGAAAGGAAAAGGTCTCCAAGTTAGGAAAGCAACACCTCTTTGCTGCATTTCACAAAGGTCTATCAAAGCAATCAAGGCATAAAGTCTTGCCTAAGGACTAGTAGATGATCATTCTCTGTTCTCTTACACTGTATTGCCATCATATCAAGGGACTCTCTTTTCTTCACCCTACATCCTACACATGCATAGCCAATAAAACTGGAAGGGACTTCATAAACTGTCTCTAATGCAAACCATACTGAAAACCTTTCCAACTTGGTGATGTTTGCAAAAGCTGGCATTGTGTCAGAATAGCTTCAATCGACCAGTGTCATCACCGTACTATGGAAAGGAAGCCTAAATGGAGAAAAGCCCAGCTAAAGATCTCTATCTTCCTATAGAACAGAAATCCCACAGCTTTTATCGGTTGTAATCAATTCCATTGGAAGAAGGAGTTGCTATGATGAGATCTCAGATAGAATAAGTATGGTCCTATATTTATCGATCTTATTCCTTTATAGCAATTCAATATCCCTTATAACTTGATCATTTGATCTCCAAGGGTAACTTGAATTCTAATTACTCCTTGATCAATATTATTGGTTCCCTCTTAAGCCCAGAACTCTTGGCCATCAAAACTCATCATTAGTAACAAATGATAATTATGGTCACGATCATGGAGAAATAAAAAGTAGCTGCTAGCCTAAAGCTAGCATAGTTGACCTTCTCCATTCCCTCTCACATGGGGTATACCTAGAGTTTGCTTCATTAACAACTTTAGTACTTAGGAGGTCATATGGGTGAGTTACTAATACCAATAATTTATATGAAGTGTATTTATTTTCCCACAGTCAAACAATTTGTATCACTCCAACTCTAATATATGTAACCCCTCTTTTTTTCTATGGGAAAACATCAAGGGACTGATTATAACTTCTCTGAGCACCTAAATATCCCTTTCCAATAAATAGAAAAGATATATAACATGGTAATTTAATTTAAAATATAATCTAAATGTGTGGAGTCTCATTAAACTAAAAAAAAAAAAAAAACCACACCACCACCCAGAGATGAGGTATCTATCAATGACTCAAGATAAGATGGAATTTCAAATGACTAAAGGACCTGAACAATATACTAAATGATTTATTTAAAATATATATATATATATATATATATATATATATATATATATATATATATGGAAGCAGAAGGCATTATGGCATAATACCTAGAGCTCTGAAATTGATGCCATAAGGATTTGACTTCATTTATTGCTTCAATTCCCTACTTGTTGTTTGACTTTGGGAAAATCTCTTAATTCAGCCTTGATGTCCTCACCTGTGAAATAGGGAGAATAATACTAGTAAATCTAATGAGAATTGGCTATTGTGAGGGTAAAATGAGATAATACATGTAAGATTTAAATTAATATCCAATGACTCCAAGTATTATATTTTATAAGATTTATTAATAATCACTTGAATTAGAAGAAATAAAAGAACAAAAGTAAAAACCTGAGTAAAGAAAGCTTTCCCAGCCATGTTTGCAGGAAAAGAGAGAGAGGAGCGGGGTCACACACAAACTTTATCTCCAAAACGTAAAGATGTAATGTAAGAAGGAACATGGGAAGCTGGGATTTAGAGTCCTGGGGAACAAATCCTAATTACACAACATAAAAATTCTCTATTAACATCAAAGCACTTTATAAGTTACAGTAATTGTTATCACATGTAAACTTCTTTCACTAAAGAAACCCAGGTGGATGTACCAATGCTTTAAGAATCTGTGCTTGACACAGACTGCAATTCTTTTATAAAGGAGTATTGTGGCATAGTGGGAAAAGCACAGGAATTTGGGTCAGATAAAATCTGGATTCAACTCACATCCCTGATACTACTTGTGTGACCACTTGGAAACTACTCACTTTCTCTGATACACCTTTTCTTCATCTGCAAATTAAAGATAATATCAGTATGATCTACTTAAATGCTATCTTTCTCCTAGAATGTAGGGTCCCTGAAGGTAAGAACCATTCCTCTTTTGTTGCATATTCCCAGCCCTTAGGACAGTATATGGCACATAGGGAGCACTTCATGTTTGCTGATTGATGGATGGATTTATTATTCATATGTTTTCTATAAGAAAGTTCTAGAAAACTTTCAAAAGCCAGAGAGAACTCACCTAAATTCTCTATGTATGAGTTCATTGGCTAGAAACTGGGACTCATTCCATATTCTGAGTGGTGTGATGCACAGTGCTGGAACTCAATAAATCTTTATTACTAATAACTATTGTTATTATTACAGATGCTGCTGCTATTGTAAAGAAAATGCTTTACAAAATGTAGCCAGAAATTATTACTTTCCTTCAGTAATTAACTTTTATGCTTATGGAAAGCTCTTCCCTGAGATTTTCAGGTCTACTATTTTTCAGTGTTAAAATGTTCTATTATATATTTACATAAATATGAATACAGTATAGACTGTTAATGTGTCTGGACTGAGTGGGTTTGCCAATATTTTTATGCCATTAGAGGAGAATGTACTTAGAAGTCATCCCAGACTTTTCTTGCCAACATGATTGATATTGGGCAGCAGCATTCTCCAGGAAAGCTCTCTTCCAATGCCTGATCACCATTTATGATCAGGAGGTGACCCTGAGTTCTTCACTGTTATTCAAATGGAACAAAAGACCTGGTGAATTAGAAAGCTTTAAGGAAGAGCATGGGCAAGTCACTTGACCTCTCCCGAGCAGCTTTTTTCCCTGAAAATGGGCATAACAATGACTATAAACCTCTACCTCAGAGGCTTTGTCAAGTGATTGTCCTTCAATTTAATTCAAAACTTATTAAGCATTTATTGGCAAAAAAAAAAAACGCAATGTTATTCAGTGGATTTACAAAGACAAAAACATGGCAGCCCTGAGGATTTCATTTAGCACCAGTGAACACCAACCAAGATATGAGATGATGACTATAGTTATACTAGAGGCACTCATTATCTTTCATGGACTTATGGAATACAAATCTCCCCATTATAAGCATAAACTCCAAAATATTCCTAGTTACCAAAATGTGTTGTAATAGTACTTCCATCATAAATCAGATTGTGTAAACAATCACTCAGACACAACGTCAATCTGAAAAATTAAGAACTTGCTTAGTAAAAATCCTCATTCCAAAAACTCATGATGTCCAAAATATATGTAAGAAAAATATTTCAAAGTATAAAGAACTAGCAGAGATCAAAAGCATGTGAACAGAGGAGGCTGGGGGCTCGGTGAATAGAGAGTCAGGACAGGAGATGGGAGATATGAGGTTCAAATACGGCCTCAGACTCCTTCTAGTATATGACTTTGGGCAAGTCACAATCCCAATTGCTTAGACTTTATTGCTCTACTGACTTAGAACCAATACTTAGTATCAATTCTAAGACACAAGGTAAGCTTTCTTTTTTATTTTTAAAGCATGGGATAAGAGGGATCACTGTCATTAGAGTTCAACAAATGTTTTTAAAGAACCCATAAGGGATAAACTTTTAAAATAAAACCTGAATCCAATAGCAAAAAGACAAGATAGTACAAGGGCTGGACCTATAGACTGTCTTGTTCAGAAGTTCCTAATAAGTGCTTATTGACTTGATTAATTGTTGACTTGACTAAGTCAATTGTGAGATGAGTAAATTCCATTTACTCATGCAAGTCAGTACCTTCTCTGCAATTTATAGTTTACATTGTGAAATGAGATAATAATTGTAAAGTGCTTATCACATTGCCTGGTACATAATAAGCACTATATAAATGTTATTTATTTATTATTATTAAGTTGCCTAGGACATTGAGAGATTAATGTCTAGGGTCACAACTCAGCATGATCAGATCTCTAACTATTTCATTCTCTCTTAAAAAGTTAAAAAAAATTAGCCATTTTATCTACTTAAGCAGTAGCTCTTAGAATATTAAATATAAAAGAAAAATGATGGGAGAGCAACTCTTCCAAGACTGTTTCTTTAATAATAATAACTTACACTCACATAATGCTTTAAGGTTAGCGACATGCTTTGCAAATATTATCTCATTTTATCTTGACAAAAACCATGGGAGAGAGTCGATTTATTACTCCAATTTTATAGATAAGGAAATTGAAACAGAGATTTGTGACCTATCCAGTATCATAAATATAGTAAAGGCAGAGGTCAGATTTGAGTTCAAGTCTTCCTACCTACGAGTCTGGCACTTTATTGACTGTGACACCTATATCTTGAAACTAGTTCTTCCTGAACTCCATCTTATGAAATGAGGAGATAAATTTTCTGTACTTGTAGTTATTATCATCATTATTATAATCAATGGACTTTGACTTCATCCTAGTTAAGCACAGAACACCCCTTCCCAGAAAGTTGGTATCTGGGGCTGGAGCAAATACTAGTCAATATACCACAAAGAAATCAGAAGAAGAGGAAAAGATCTCATATATTGAAAAGTAGTTATGGACTCTTTTTTGTAGTAACAAAAACCCTCTGAAAACTGAGTATAAACACATATTTTGGACAATGGCTTTCCAAAGTACATTTCATATGATGGAATAGTATTGGGCTATAATATTTGATGAAAAGAACTATTTAAGAGAAACTTGGGAATGTATATGAATTGATGAAGAATTAAATGAGCAGAACCAGGAGTATATGCATAATTTATTCATCAGAAAAAACAATATCAAAATAGAAAAATACTTTGAAAAGACTTGAGAATCCTTACCATGTAGATAAGGTTAATGGTATAGTGGATAGTGTTCTGGAGATAGAATCAAGAAGATCTAAGTTCAAATTCTACCTCAGATACTGACTAATAGTAAGACTCTAGACAAATCAATTAACCTCTCTCTGACTCATTTTCCTCATTTATAAAATGAGAATAAGAAGAACACCTACTTTATAAGGTTATCATGAAGATTAAATGAGATAATATATAAAAACCACTTTTACAAACCTTAAAAGCTCTACAAATGCTAATTATTGTTTTTGTTATGATTATCATCATCATCATCATCATCATCATTACTATTATCATGAAATAACCAACCTCAGTTCCAAAGGACCCATGATGAAACATGTGCTGGGTTATTTTGGAGCCAACTCCATTGACTCACAAGAGCCAATTGTTAAATTTTCAGTGTAAGCATTGACACCTTGAAAATCAGCAAATGCTACAAATCAGGAGTTGATTTATTGCTTTGTTGATTGTCTAGACTTAGCAAAGGGATAGATGGAGAAAATGCTATTAATGCAGATTAAACTTAAAAATGTGTCCTGCATATATTTATTTTTTGTCAGTCATTAAACATGTTCCAGCACAACCCTGCATATGACCTACCTCTTTACATAGAGGTGACAGACTCCAGAAGTAGATGGACACAGTCAATGAAAGAAATTGTTTTGCTGAATTCCGCATCTTTTTACATGGCTTTGTTTTTATTTTTCTCTATTTTTCCCCAATATGTAGAGGAAGAAAGGAAGATAGGAATGAGGTAGAAAAAATAAAAGAAAAAGACAGGATCTTTTGGGGGAGACAGAGAGAGAGAAAGAGAGAGAGAGAGAGAGAGAGAGAGAGAGAGAGAGAGAGAGAGAGAGAGAGAGAGAGGATCTTTTTATTAATTCAGAAGGAAGGTCAAAGAAAAGAAGGGAAGCTTTGAGATAGTTGAATTTATTATGTATTTATGAAGAACAAATTGTACATAACAGAACTACAGTTTCACAAACAATCCACTTTTCTCTGTGTTCCCATATTCATATAAATGTTCATTTTATTTGATGATTCTTAAGTATCGAAAAAAAGAAAAATTTAAAAGTTAAGATCATTTTTAAAAAGACCCAGTTGCCTAGCCCTGTAACAAATAAAATTAATATAGAAGGATATATATAAAAGATATTAGGGTTTAAATTTTTTTAAAATTATAAAAAAAATTAAAAAAGATTCAGGCAGGATGTGATCCGTGTCTCTAGGATAGACTATGGAGAGAAAGAAAACAAGAATGCTCAGCGTTTTTGTCTGGTTCATTAAGAAAACTGATCAGGATTTCTCATATTCTGGGATCTCGATCACTTTGGATGAAAAGGTGAAAAGGGTCAGTTGTAATTTTCAAAATATCCCATTCCATCTGTGTCAGATCCTTGGAAAGAGTTGCCTTGGAATAGCTTCAGCCTAACCTTGTCAACTATGAATTTTCTGAATCATGGCACAGTGCTGGACCATATAATACAATATCCTCGAAGTGGCAGTACTTGGGTGTCCAGACTCACTAAAATGTGTTCCCTTCCTCCTCCCTTCATGTCTTAGAATCCTCAATTTCATCAAAGATGTGCCATCTTTTGCATGATGTATTTCCTAAAGTCTTCCTTCCTCAACCTACTGGTACTTCCCTCCACCAAATCACTTCACAGAAGCTTTACATATTATTTGTCTCCAGTTATGTGTACCCATGTTGTGTCAGTATTATTTTGTCTGTTGTCTTCTTACCCCCAACATGCCAAACAGTGCCTTGCCTATAGGAGGTGCATAATAAATACCTGTTGATTGATTGTCACTTCTCAGATGATCATTTATCTCCCTAAAATGTGGCGCCCTGGGTTGAACACAGTATTTGAGATGCATTTTGATTAAGACAGAACACATGAGTCCCAAACCTCAGCTCGTTCCCGGATTCTAAGCCTCTCACTAGCATCCAAGACTCAATTCACTTTCTTAGTTGCTCTACTTCACTGGTGAATAATCTCCTGCTTGTAAACTATGAAAAACATCATATACTTTCAGCTTAACTGCAGTGACACAGAGATTTCCCCATCTTGTTCTTCTGAAGTTGGTTTTTGAACTCACATGGATTTCTACTTATTTCTATAAATTCGATCTGATTTGATTTGGTCAAATTTTATTTACATAAAATTTATTTGTATAAATTTATGTATTTATTTAAATTTTATTTATTCTAGTCACAAGGCACATCTTGAATCATGACATTCATCTAGCAGGTTAACTAGTCTTATCATATGCTAGTCTGAACTTAACCTACTATGCAATGATTATACTTATGTGTGTGTTGCCCATATTAGAATGTGAGTTTCCTGAGATCAGGTACTATATTTTAAGTATATTTCTACATCCTCCACTCCAAAAGGTCTACCATAGCAGTCTGTTTGCAAAATGGGCACAAAAATACATGTTGTTACTTTTCAGGCATTATTTCAGTTGTGTCCAACTCTTTGTGACCCCATTTGGGGTTTTCTTGACAAAGATACTAGAATGGTTTGCTATTTCCTTCTTCGGCTCATTTTACAGATGAGGAAACTGAGGCAAACAGGATTAAATCACTTGCTCAGGAGCCCACAGCCAGTAAGTGTTTGAGATCAGATTTAAACAAAGGAAGATGAGTCTTTCTAACTCTGCACCCTGTATTTGAATCTATCCCATGCTGCACCTTCTAGCTGCCCTATTCTTGTGATACAATATTTTATAAGTGAAATAGTCCCTCTTCTCAAAGAGCTCACTCCAAAGGAGACAATATATAAAACAAATTGAGCTGTGCAGTGAATGTAGAGATCTGGATATGCTAAGAGTGTGGACAGCAAGGCTCAGGAGGCCCTTAGTCTATGTCAGTAAAGAAGAAGAAAGTAGTGGGAGTCTTCACGGAGCATTAGAACTGACATGCCTTAGATTATAAAAGATCCATAATCTCTTCACGGCTCTCAATGACAGTTTGGAGGTGATATGTGATGGACACCATCATGGAGATGTGATTATGATGGTTTGATAACTGTTATGCCTTTGAAATGAGAGGCACCTGGGAATAGTGGGCAAAGAGCTGGAAAGCCCTTGGTCCAAGTCGCATCTCTGACATTTGCTGGCTGTAGGTCTTCAAGGTCACTCTTAAGGCAGTGAGTGGCAGAGAAGGTACAGAACCCCCCTGAGAGTTCCTCACATTAATGAAATCACAGGACCCATCCCTATGCTGTGCCTCTGAAATTCAAGAGTATGATCTTCTCTTCAAACTTCATGGGAGAAAAGTGATGGCAAACTCAAGCAAGAAGATCGAATCACACAATTGTAAGAGACATCAACATCTAGTCTGACTCCTACCTAATCAAGAAATACCTCTAAGGGGACAACTAGGTGGCTCAGTGGATAGAGAGCCAGTCCTGGAGGTCCTGGGTTCAAATCTAGCCTTAGACACTTCCTAGCTTGGTGACCCTGGGCAAGTCACTTAATTCCAATTGCCTAGACCTTCCTGCTCTTCTGCCTTGGACTCAATACCTAATATTGACTCTAAGACAGAAAGTAAGGGTTTAAAAAAGAAGAAGAAGAAATCCCTGTACAATATACCCAACAAGCAGTTCTTGCCTGTAGACCTCTAGTGAACTTGAACCACAAAATGCAGGCCATGATACCTTAGGTTAGATCTACCTATTCTAATTCCTCCAGAGCTAACCTGAAGAAATATAATTCCCCCTTAAGAAGACAGTCCTTTCAATTCTGAAGGTGAATTTTCTGTCTATTTTAAGTTTATTCTTTTTCTGGGTCAAGCATCCCATTTCCTTCTACCAATTCTCATATCTAGGATCAACAAGCAACACAGTGGATAGAGTACTGGATCTAGAGTCAAGAACGTCTGAGTTCAAATCCTGTCCAAGCTCTTACCAATTGTGTGAATCTAGACAAATTACTTAACCTCTATTAGTCTTATTTTTCTCATCTTTAAAATGGGGTTGGGAGTATAAACTTAATTGCCACTAAAGTCCTTTTTAGCTCTAAGTATGTAACTCTTTAACCCTATGATCAATATGTACTCTAGGCAATTATTATCTGTTCCAGGGCAGGGATGCTTATCCTTTTCTATGTTATACATCCCATTAGCTATCTGGGGGAGCCTGTGTACCCCTTCTTAAAACTAATGTTTTGAAACTAAAAAGATAAAATTAGTAAAATGATGAAGTAAACCAATTGTACTGAAACATAATTATCAAAATGTTTAAAAAGAAAAGTTCACAAACCTCAGGTTAAGAATTGCTGGATTTATATGAGATCAAAAAAGAAAGTTTGATTTCCTTGTTGCTGAGGCTAGGGGAAAAGAGAAAGCTCAGGGAGTTTGAATGATCTAAACAGCCAAATGAAAGAAAGATTAAAAATAGAATGGAGACTATTGGATTTTCCCAAGAGACAACCATTGGCAAACTTAATGAGTCAATTTTCAGTGAAGTGTTGAAAATTGAAGCCCAATTAAAGGAGGTTGAGAAAAATTCTAGAGAAGACACAAAAACAATGGACACAACGAACACCTTTCATTAAGGGAAGGCCAGAAGGAGGAGAGAGATAGAATAGTAGGATGACATTTTTATAGACCCTAAATCCATTTTATCCAGAGAAGCTAAGGAAACTCAACAAGAGAAAAAGCCATTTTCAGCTCTATACGAAGTTCATAATGAAATGCAGCATTTTCCAAGCAGATGAGTGACATGAGGGCAAAGAAAAGCTAAGGACTTACACAAGGATCAAATACCCGATCTGGAGGATTAAAGGAATAAAGGGTAAGGTAGAGCTTTGGGTCTGCTGCCAATCATGGGGGGAAGCTTTGATCTACCGAGAATTACATGTTTAAATAATTGGCTACCTTGGCTGTGAATGATAGGAGGTTCAGGATTTATAGATAGCTGGGAGTTCAGCTGACAGAGGAAATGAGAACATGGACTGACTAATAACATGATATTCTGAACAAGTAAAAATGAATAGAAATAAAAATGAAACCAACAAGGAATCCAAACAAGGTATTACATCATTGTAACTAGAAATAAAGAAGCAAAGTGGAAGAGGGGAATAGAAAATGGGATCTTAGGACAAAAATTGGAGAAGTATAAATACTCATAGTGGAAAAGGTCATTGAGCTATTAAAATGCTACTCTTCACAAGGAATAAGTTTAAATTCCTGAAAGAAGGACTTGGTACTGGATACTATTAAATTTCCTTCACATCTGTTTAAAATCATAGATTACTAAAGGTAGAAGAGATAATAGAGGTCATTTGGTCCATCGCACTTGCATGATAAATGTGGAGGCTGAGGAATAGAAGTTAATTCTTTTAAGGTCACATTGGAAGTTGGAAAGCCAGAACTTGAATCCAGGTTCTTGACTCACAGTGAAGTGCTCTACCTAATTCACAAGCTGCCTTTCTTTCCAAAGATGTCTCCCCACCTTTATAATCCTTCAAAAAATAGATAATTTAGGAATTATGCCCATTATATACTCCTTAGATGCTCCTGCTTATGTAAATCTTAGGTAATAGTAATAATGACCAGCTTCAATTTTCCAGTACATCTGGGTTCTCATTCATGTGGAAATCCCCTCAAAGGGCTGCCCAGCCTTTGTTTATCCTCCCATAAACTCATGATCAGAAGTCTATCCAGCATACAGAGGCACATCCTTCTTTTCCCTTCACAGCATGGAAACCAGTAGATCATATGTCATTTGTTAGCTGCTTTTCTCTCTTGTTACTTTGCTAGTCCTTTTTTCCCCTATAATATATTTCCTTGATGATATTTTTTCTATCACTTCTGCATCATTCCTGCTTTGCAATAATTAGCATACTGCTCACGCCTCTGAGGACTTTGATTCCTCATCTAGAAAATAAGGGGGTTGGAATAGATGACCTCCAATGTCCCTCCCACCTCTAATAAATGATCTTTTGTTAATTCCTTTAAAATAAAACAACTTTTACCTTCCATCTTGGAACCAATACTAATTATTGATTCCAAAGCAGAAGTATACATTGGGTTAGGGTTAGGCAATAGAGGCAAATGATTTGCCCAAGACCGCATAGCTTCTTCACAGACTATAGTGCTCTGAGATTTTTGGAACTAAAAGGGATTGTAGAGATCGTTTCACTCAACTGTCAGAGTTTGAAGATGAGGAAATGAAGATTCATAGGGTTTAGATGACTTGTCCATCTGAACAGCTAGTAAGTGTCAGTGGTGGGATTTTAACCTAGGTCTTCCTGAATCTAAGTCTACCACTTTACCCATACTATGGCTATTTTTGTGGTCTAAGACTAAAAGTCAGATATCGGTTAATAATAATACTGACTGACATTTATAGAGAGTTCTAAAGTTCTCAAAGTTCTTTACATGCATCATCTCATCTGACCTTGCAAGGTAGATACTGCAGAGATGACTAGATCCACTTTAAAGATGAGCAAAGTGAGTCTCAGAGAGATTAAATGGAATGTCTGTGGCCACAAAGCTAATAACTGTCAAACAGGGTTCTTTGACTCCAGTCCAACATTTTACAGTCCAACACAAGATGTAACCTAACTAGTATTCAAATATTTACAAAAGATAGAGTCCAAAGGCACATATCTGTCTACAGTTGGGTCATAAAAGAATATGTTTCATACTTTGAATGTGTCAAGAAAATCAGGCAGGAGGGAGGGAGACATTTTGGAACTTAAAATATAACCAAAAATATTAAATAAAACTTTAAAAAGAGAAAAAAATTAAGTCAAGAATTGCAAGAAATTATCATGGGGTAGGGATGGCAGGTCAGGTAGATGATTCAGTGGATTAAGAGTCAGGCATAGAGATAGGAGGACCTGGGTTCAAATTTGACCTCAGACACTTCCTAGCTCTGTGATCCTGGGCAAGTCACTTAGCTCCTATTGCCTAGCCCTTATAGAACCCATCTAAAGTATTAATTCTAAGGTAGAAGGTAAGGGTTTTTTTTAAAGAAATGATCATAGCATCATATATTAAAGCTGGGAAGGATATTTGAGATCATCTATTCCAACCCCCTTATTTTATAGAGGAGGAATCAAAGTCCTCAAAGTTTGTGACTTATCTCCACTTGTTTATGTAGTAAGTTGTGCATTCAAGTATTGAATTCCAATCCTTTGGCTTCCCAACTAGCACTCCTTCTATCATACCATGCTAAGGCCATTCCATTGTTTTAATAAAACCTATCAAAGCTGGACTGAAAATGAAGAGCCACTCTGGGTCAAGAAATACTGAAAACAGTATCAAGGATAAAAAGATGATTTTTAAAAAGGTACAAAGGATCCCGAAAACTGGAGGATTATGTAAATGATCACAAAAGCCTTAGGCAATCAAACATACTTGAAGAAGCCAAATTGAAAAATGAGCATCAAATGGCGCAAAGAATCTCAACGAATCCGTGAGGATATTTTAAACATAATTATACACTAAGCAACTGACAAGAGAGAAGTGATGAAGTGTAAAGAGAGAGTCAGACTATGGAGCAATTATTTAGAATCTATCTTCAGCTCTGAAGGGAAGAGAAAGCATTTGATTCAAACCCAATCAGATTTACAAGCCGAAAGGTGAGGAATTAAAAAAAAAAATCCAGCTGCTTAACAACTAAAATGACAATTAACTCAATAATAAGTTTTCTTCACTGATAAAAGACCAATGTGAGTAACACTCACACTGAAGTGTAAAGTGAAAGGAGAATAATGGAAATGCCTATTTCGTTCATTCTTTTAAATATCTGGGGGAAAGGCCAGTTAAACTCACGTCGGGAAATGACAGTCCTCAAATATTGTTGCTTCTGTTGTCTACCTCCTACCAGGACTCAATCCTATCAGCGTAGGCGACCACAGCACTCAGTTTCCATTCTTCCCCCTCCTATTCTCCTTAGAGATTTTGGTATCTCTCTGGATGACTCCCTGGATATTCTGGATCCCAGGATTCCTTCCCTTTTCTCAAGCTACATTTGGAGTACATTAAGCTCAGCTCGACTTGGGGGGACCATTTCTAAGAGTCTAGCTGTATAGGAAGAGACTTGCAGATTTCTTTGGCATTGGGCATCTCTACAAAGACAAAAAACAAATAGTAGTCCCTGGCCTCAATGAGCTTAGATTCCTTCTGGAAGATAAGACATACCAGCATCAGTATGGAGGCTAGGGAAGGGTAGAAAAGATACTGATGATTTCTTTGGGATAGGAAACTCTGAATGAGGAGATTCCCTTGACCAATGTAGATCAGTCCTTTCTCCGTGCCTTACAAAGCTGCCTAGCACTTAAAGAAGACACTAAATGAGTTGCCCTTGGACATACAATCCAGTGTATATCAGTGGTGGTTTTTGAACCCAAGTCATCCTGACTTTGAGGTCGGCTCTTCTAACCATTGCCTCATATAGCCTACATACATATGCATATGTGTATATATGGGATGATATAAAAGCTATAAATATAATCACATACAAATTAAATGTCAGAAAATAAATAAAAACTACCAACTTCTAAAATTGACTTTACATTCTGTAGGGGGACTGGCACAATACAAAATAAGATGGGAGGGAGCATTAGATCATCTCTCAGCCCCTAAATCTATAATGTTATGAAGGGCCAGAACAGATAGAACCCCAAAGGGACTACTTGATTCTTATTGAGTCAGGCATTGAAGGACAGGCTTTCCCAGAAGTTCCTATAACCTCCTTTATCCTGTCAAGTTCTATTTTGATTTCTCATCAGCAATACCCAAGACTAGGATAGCCATAGACTATACATTGTCACTAGAGGACACTGATTCCCTTTCAGATCTCAAGTTAAGAGTTTGAGTTCAAATCCTGGATCTGCCAACTATTAGCTGTATCACCCTGGGAAAACCATTTAATCTCCCTGGACCTGTTTCCTCTTCCATGAAAGGTTGGATTAGATTATCTCTGAGGCCCCTTCCAATTTGAAACACTATGATCCTATGTTATCATATAGAGTTGTCCACCCAAATATAATCTTCTGAAGCCCCTCCTAAATTATAAACTCCCTTAGGACAGGAACTGTGTTGTAGTTATCTCTATATTTATCCCAGTGATTGATACATTGCTTTGTCCATGGTGAAAGGCTCACCAGATTATAGATTTAGG
The DNA here is from genome assembly GCF_016433145.1 of Gracilinanus agilis. Classification (NCBI taxonomy): domain Eukaryota; kingdom Metazoa; phylum Chordata; class Mammalia; order Didelphimorphia; family Didelphidae; genus Gracilinanus; species Gracilinanus agilis. Next base: position 673,401,377 of record NC_058132.1, on the reverse strand, counting down.
ACTAGAAGGGACCTTAGATGTCATCTAGTCCCTCTCCTTCATCTTGCAAATAAGGAAATGGTTTCCTTAAAAGTTACTCCTGGGGGGAGGGGGGGCAGCTGGGTAGCTCAGTGGAGTGAGAGTCAGGCCTAGAGACAGGAGGTCCTAGGTTCAAACCAGGCCTCAGACACTTCCCAGCTGTGTGACCCTGGGCTGGTCATTTATCCCCCACTATCTAACCCTTACTGTTCTTTTGCCTCACAACCAATACACAGTATTGATTCTAAGACAGAAAATAAAGATTTTTTTTTAAAAAGCTACTGTTAGGGGGCAGCTGGGTGGCTCAGTGGATTGAAAGCCAGACCTAGAGAAGGGAAGTCCTGGGCTCAAGTCTGGCCTCAGACACTTCCTAGCTGTGAGACCCTGGGCAAGTCACTTAACCCCCATTGCCTAGCCCTTACCACTCTTCTGCCTTGAAGGTAAGGGTTTAAAAAAAAATTACTGTTGACATTATTGTTTCCATAATCAATTGCCTCTTATTGCCCCTTATTCTCCTACTAATCTTTCAAAGGCCAGTTTATGTTTCATCTCTTCAGTAAAACATTCTATATCTCTTGGAATATCAACTAAATTCCTGAGCACAGATTTGGCATTTAGTAAGTTTAATTTTGTTGCCTGACAGTATTGTTCTTCATTTTTAAAAATGCATTCCATTGTATACAAGTATTCTAATCTGAAAGAAATAATAAGATGCATTTACAGGTTAGGAAATTTTGGGTAAATCATGCTCTAAAAAGGACATAATCACTGGCGAAAAAATGAAAGGCCTCTTCAGAAGAATGGTACTGACTTCACAGAAGAAGAAAAAAAGGAGAATTTGAGTTTCTTTGAAGAAAGATGCAGGAAAATGGGTTGAATGGTCTCTTAAGATTACTTCTACTCTTAGGACTCCTTGGTTACCATCCTTGTGACTCCCAAGACAGGAACTTCCTTCTCTAACCACCTCTCCCATATATGTGTTCTCTTCCCAGTTAGAATTTGTACTTTAGCCTAAAGACTCTTTTTAGTTTTGTATTTGTATCCCTAGCCCTTACTCATTGCTTTATACATATTAAGAACCTATGCTTTTTCATTCATTCAGTGAATAATATCAACATGAACAACTTCCTCTTTGGGTACAGTGTCTGAAAGCATGATGGCAAGAAAGTGGAAATAACGGTCAAAGAGTAGACTATGGTATTGATGACTGAAGGAATTGAACAGATAAAGGAAAATTTTAACATCCAGTCAGCAAACAAAAGGAAAGGAAATAGAAAAGCATTACCTTGTTACCTCTTGAATTTAGTGTCTTATGAAGTGTCTTTTGACTTTTAGATTTTGTATAGTGGAATAGATAGCAGGCTGGCTTGAGAACTAAGAGAAGAACTTCTAAAAAAATATGCACTTCAAGTACTCCATGGAGAAATTCTTGATAACCACAATTAGTGTTTACATTACTTAACTACTTTGTTATTAATTTTATGTTTATTATTCTGTATATAGTAACAAATGCACATATTGTCATTCCCAATTTGAAAAATGAGGATTCAGCTTTGCCACTTAATACCTGTGTAATCTTGAGCAAGTCACTTAAATACTCAGGTCTCAGCTTTCCCAACTGATAAATGGTCTTGCCCTAGATGATCTCAAAGTTTCCTTCCATTACAATAAAGATAAGACTCTGAAAACCTTCTAAATAAACATGGTATGAATTGATTTTCTAATGAATTTTGCCTTTAATCTGGGCAGATTGATTTTGGGGAGGGGGGTACATCAATGTGTTAAAAAAAACCAGAGATTTGTCATTCCATCCCCCCAACAGTTTGTCATCTTAGCTCTGAGTATAAGAAAGATATTTATCAAACTGGTTGGGATAGTCCTTGGGAATTCTGAAAGTTGGTGCTTCTGATTTAATTAAATGAAGAGGAAACAGCTCATTGATTTGTACAATCGTGAGTTTCCTTACTTTTTTATCTTGATGAAAGAGTGAGATTGCCAAAGAACTAAATCTTTTGTCTTCACTGTAAAACTTCTACTACTCTGAGGTCAAATGTTTACCATCTAGCCCATCCCAAGTTAGTAGAGGGATAATCACAAGATGACTAAAGCAACCTCATCTTCCTTGAATTCTAAGCTTTGCCCCCTCTCTGCTTTCCCCATCCCACAGAAAGGCTTATTTATCTATGCAAGAATTAGTGCCCAGCAAAAAAAAAACAATAATTTAGGATGGATAAAAGCAGATGTTTAAGCCTTTGACTCTGTAATAATCTAACATATATCAGTCAGATAAGATCAAAGTTTTCCACTTCATGTTGGGTTCTTTCCACATTTATTTCCAAGCAGGACTCAAAGTGCACCTCCTCTGGGTGATTTGTGAGGGGAACAAACTCTCTGGGCTCTCTCTAGAGCCTTCCCATCCTCTGCCAGTCCACAGGGCAAGATGAGTTTCTTTTCATAATGATAAGGCAGGGGAATAATTCATCAGCTGTACAACACAAACAATCCTTTACTCAGCGGGATGACAAAAGGTTATTTAGCTCCTGGCACCCACCATATTTCTTGTAAGAACCCAGCCCAAGAGCCAATAAGAAAATTAATAAATTTCAAACATCTGGGCAGTGAGAACATTTTAAAAGAAATGAATGCTAAGTGATCACAATGCCAAGTTAAAACTCTGCCTTCTAATACTTCCATTTGTCTCTCCGGAGTTTCAAAAAGAGAAAGGCCATGTTACTTAGAGTTGAGGACTGTCTTTTCCATTTTGTCAAATCCCCAGTGCTTAGTAGAGTGCTTAACACATAGTAGGCACTTAATACATGCTTTCTAACTAATTTTTTACTTCAAAATAGTGATATCATTGACTTGTACTGAGGATGTGACCAAGTCAAAGAAATAAATATGGCATTCACTTAATCATGCTGACCCTGGTGGCATCAGCATCAAAGCCATTGAGTGGATAGTCACTCTTATTGAAAGTAGTGTTAAGTACAAAATGGAAAAAGTGATACCCAGATCTTTCTTTCATAAAGAATCAAGATTCAGTGAAATAGCTGAAGTCTTGGTTCTTAAGGTCAAATTGAGTAAACCTTTCTTAAGCACTGACTGTGTGCTAAGTTCTGCACTTAAGTTACAAAAATATAGATGTTCAGTTCAATGGAAAATGCCTTTAAGGACTTTGCCTGCTAACCCTCCAAGAAAAGAAAGTTCTATATTTCATCAGTAGAGAAAAAGGCAAAGGTATTGTGACCATACAATTAAATTCATTAGTTGTTATTGGAGAAATAATGATTTACACCATTTTTAAAGAAGGGATTTTGGATATTCAAAGGGGAAAGGACACAATATGAATATGGAGAAATAAACTCAAGCCTAAGATTACAGAGAAGATGCTACTGCTATTATAGTGATGATAGACAATCCAGTCAGTTCAGATGCTGCCTTCTCCACAAGGCCTTTTTTGACTACCCCACATAGTTAGCGATGTCCCAAGACCATAAATTAAATTGTTTTGCCCTCTTTGTATTCCTTGAGTTAAAGAAGCTTGACCAAATCCCACCTTAGATGATTGCTACTTGTGAGACCTTTGGCAATTCATTTAATCTCCCTATGCCTCAGTTTCTTCAACTGCAACATGAAGAAGAAAATGACCTCTAAGGTTTCTTTCAGCTCTACATGTATGATCCTATGCATTCACTTCTCCACATATGAGTGGTGTCTTCTACAGCCTCAGAAGGATGTAAACTATTTGAAGTCAAAGCCTTTCTCTCCAAAATGAAATGATATGATCAGCTGATAAAGCAAACAATCAATGGACCAAGAATTTATTGAGCACCACCTATGTGCTAGGCACTATTGTAGGAATTAGAAAAAAAATTCCAAAATGAGATGGTCTATGCCCTTAAGGTATTTATTTAAATTCCACTTCCTTCCATTATGATAAAGAAGAAAAAGAAAAAAGAAAACATAGTCCCCAAACAACTGATCTGACACTCTTCAAAGGACTGAGAAAGTATTTATAAGTTTTGTTATCTATCTGTTCTCTTTTGTTTGGTCTCAGGTCCCCAAAGTGAATAGAGTTTCCATCCTAGTAAACTTCTTTTCTTAAGGTACCTGAAATCCACCAGAAGCTTTCTCTTTTTGCTCCTAGGAAGTCTTTCAGTAAGGTACAGAAGGTGATGACAAGAGGTGTTGAAAGGTAGTCACATTTTTGATAAATCATTGTTTGGGTATATGAGCCCCAAAAGTAATATTCCCATCACATCAATTAGGTAGATGGAACCAAGTCAAATTTCACCTTAAAGCTAGATTTACTACAATGATTTTATAAAGTTTTAGCTCTAAGATAGTCAGGTAATCAGATAAATTGTCTTCACTTCATTTTTGACAGTAAAAGTTGAGCATCGAATAAATTGGATGAAAAAAAGCAAACCACTGAACCCAATATGACCTATGGAAATGATATGACAGGATTCCAATTAGGTGAATTTCTAAATTGAATTGTGTTCAACAGTGCATTAAGAGGTAATATTGAGACTAATACATTGTTGATGGAGCTGTGAAATGGTACAATCATTTTGGAAAACAATTTAGGACTATTTGAATAACTAAAATCGCCATACTTTTGAGCTCAGAAATTTCACAGCTAGACATAGTACCCAAAAAGTCATTAACAAAATGAAAGGCTCCATACACCAAAATGTTTTACATCATGATAGCAATGAATTGGAAATAAAGTAGATGTCCTTTGATTGGGGGAATGGTAAGCAAATTATGGCACATAATTGTAACAGAAGATGACTGTGCTGTGAGAAATAATGAAGATGGGGCAGCTAGATGTCATGGTGGATAGAGCACCAAGCCCGGAGCCAAGAGGACCTGGATTCAGATCTGCTTTCAGACACTTGCTCACTGTGTGATGCTGGGAAAGTCACTTAATCCCTTTTGCCTATCCCTTACCACCATTCTACATTAGAGTCGTTACTAAAACAAAAAATAATTTTAAAAAAAAAGGAATAAATATGATAAATACTGAAAGACATGGGAAATTTTTCATGAGCTGGTGCAGAGTGAAGTCACCAACAGAACCAAGAAAACGATCCACCCAATGCCTCCTATCCGAAAGAACAACCACCACAAAACAATAAAATGTGAATGTTATAAAAATACCAAAAACAAAAAACAAAAAACAAAAAAAACCAACAACAACAAGAAGCCTGGCCCCAAGAAAGAAATATGAAAAGTTACTTCCATGTGTTCTTTTGTGGGGGGGCAGGGCAGGATCCACAGATATAACATATTAAATAAGAAATATTTTTAAATGAATACATTGGTTTTCCTGTTTGCTTTTCTTCTCTCCTCTTTAAGGAAAAAAAAGGGAAAATAAAAAGGTTTGTCATAAGGTCTAGCTTTATAGGATGAGAGAGATACAGAGGAAAATGTAGCTGATATAAAACCCCTCAAAAATCAATAAAATATATATTTGAAAAATGTGGTGATGGCGGGGAATCAGTGCAGAGCTCCAGCGTTGGGGAAGGGGGAAGAGTATAAGAAATTCATAATTGTTAGAATTACAAAGAGCAAATAAGAGGAAAATTATAGCCAGCAATTAGAAAATTTTTGTATGATTCACCTTGAAATAGAGACATAAAAGTAATTCATATTAAGAATAATATTGAATAATATGGCAACTCTAAGAGCAGCTGGATTGCTCAGTGGATAAAGAGTTAGACCTAGAGATAGGAGGTCTTGGATTCAAATCTGGCCTCAGAGATATCCTAACTGTGTTACACGAGTGACTTAACCCCAATCTCATAGCCTTTACCACTCTTCTGACTTGGAACCAATACTTAGTATTAACTTTAAGATGGAAGGTAAGGGTTATAATAATGATCATCATAATAATAAGGCCAGTGTGCTACTTTAGAGATATCTAATTTTATCTACATAATAAGCCAGTGAGTTGGAGTATGATTGACCTTATAAAATAGATGGGAAAATTGAGGTTCCAAGACTGAAATGATTTGCCCATGGTCATGTGATAAATTGAAGAGGTTAGGATTTGAGGCCAGATCTTTTGGATTCCATTCCCAGCATTCTATCCACTACATGAAGTGTGGAAATGCAGTTTGATATTGGAAAGGACACTAATATTAGAATCATGAACACCTGGGTTCAAGTCTAGCTCTGACACATATTGCTGTGTGATGATCATGGCCAAATCGCTTAATCTTTCAGTCCTTAGAGGCAACTCTAGTTGCCCTGGAAGGATAAGTTGTTGATATGCTACAGTTGAGGAGTTTCCACACTCAGAGTCCCCTACATTGATCAAATAAAAGATGAGTCTGGACAAAAAGAAATAGCAATCATATCATAATTAATTTAGTAGACCTAAATTTCAGGCTTAATGAAAAGCAAAATAATTTACTATATTCTCTTACCTACTATTTACAAAAGCATTGTAGAGTTTATTGCTGTCCTTCAGTCCTGTTCAATCACTCCTGCCTCTTCAAGATCCCTGTTGGATTTTCTTGGCAAAAATACTGGGCCAGCTTGCCATATCCTTTACCAGCTTATTTTATAGAAAAGGAACTGAGGCAAACAAGTTAAGTGACTTGCCCAGATTCACATAGCTAGTAAGCATCTAGGAGCAGATTTGAACTCAGAGAAATCAGTATTCCTGACTCTAGGCTCAGACCTCTAACCACTGCACTATTCTTTTATTATAATTATGATTAATGATGATGATGATGATGAAGAAGAAGATGATAAGAATCTGAGTTCAAATCCAACTTTTGCCACTTATTTCTCATTTCTATTTCTTTGGCATTTCATTTAAATTATCTAGGCTTCTGTGTCTATCTGTCAAATAACAGAGGACTAAATGGCCTCCGAGGTCCTTGCCAGCTCTAAATGCATGATGCCATGTAAACTTTTATTGCAACTGAATATTATTGCTACCAAATATCCAGTCCTTATAAGCATGTAGGCTCTTCTCTGATCCTCAAATGGCATTCACATATGATTCTTGCTTTTTCATCCCAGATCATCTATGAATAAAGACAGAAAATTGGCTCCACCATCCCAAAGCATGCAAATGCCACTTACCAGTGCACTGGTGAAGATTACTTTGATGATGGAAAATAGCATTTACTCTACTATTTATAGTCAAGGGAAAATATGCCCCATCAAATTCAATTCATAAATCCAGAGGGAACTTAAAATGAGATAAAGTCCTAAACCATAGACTAATATGCAATAATGCACCAAAATGTACTTTGAAAGCTATAAAATGTTATATAAATTTATGATATTGTTATCGTTCCTGCTGGTATTATTGTTATTATTATTATTGTTATTATTATTTGAATTTTATGTATTTATTTTGAGTTTCATGCATCTTATTTAAAAGTCAGGATAGAATTCGAGCATAATAGAATTGGTATTAGATATTTACAAGTGTTTGGATACTGAAATGAATTTTTAAGATACTGAAAACAAGTTGTAAAAAATCAACGATTCATAGATAAAGAAATGGTATAATCACAAAGCAAATACATCACTGAACATGGAGATCTGGGAATATATGACAGGTCTATAAGGATAGGTAGAGCTGTACCTAGGAAGTCTATGCTTCTAGGGCAAGGAACACATAAACCAAAGGGTAAGCGGCACAAAGTGGTTCTCAGCTGAGGGGAGGAGGGCATGAGTTTACTCTAAATCTGACCCTGGAACCATCCTAGTTTAACTATTTTGTCTTGATAATTTGCTAATTAGGTACAAAGCACCCTATAAATTCAGTCATCTCTAAATTGGGTACCCTTGAGCAAAGTTCTAATGTCCCCATCCTAGTTATGGCTGTAACTGTAGGACCACAATGACCTAATTCTCTACCCACTAGCTAAGAAAGTCACCCTTAGACATTCCATCTCATGGAATGTCACAAATTTCAAGAAATGAACCTTTGTATTTTTACTCCCAGTAATAATCTTCTATCTTCCACCTTTTCTTCCCTCCCTCTAGACTTGTTCTTCATTATTTTAATAGAAAAATAATAAAGACATAGAGTAAGCACACTAGCTCTATATAGGAAACATTAAAGAAGACTAATAGGAAATCAATGAGAGAGTAAGCACTAGAATTAGGGTAGGCTGGGAAATCTCCCATTAGAAGATGAACTTTTAGCTGTGATTGAAAAGAAGCCCAGAAAGCAGAAACAAGGAGTGAGAGCATTCCAGACATGGGACATAGCCAGAGAAAATGCCCAGAGCCAAGAGATGGAGTGTTTTGTTTATGCAACAGCCACTGAATAAAGAGTCCATATTGGGGAGTAAGATGTAAGAAGACCTGAATTATGGGATGGGGCTAGGCTATAAAGAGCTTTGAAAAGATGTAAAATGATTTGTTCAGATTTATAAAGATAGCTATATGTCATCTTTGACACATTATTTGAACCCAATTCTTTCTGACTCCACATCCAGTGCTCTATATAATACAATATATTCCTTCTCCAGTTTTTAAGCATATATATAAAATGTAAGTTATTATTCCAGATAATAGTACTCTAGATTAAACTACATAATTGTTCATTTTTCTGCTTCCCTAAAATGTACTTATTCATTTCACATGGACTATTTGAGAAATGTTATGCAAAGATTAATAGAGGTCATGAATGATTGAATGAAAAAGTACTTATGTACCATGTATGATGTACTAAATACTTAGGGTATAAATAGAAAAATAGAGATAGTTGTTGCCCTCAAGAAACTTACATTTTAATGGAGGACACAAGAAACATAGAGGAGTAATGGCCAAGGAGGGGTCCTTTGCTCCAAAAAGTTATAGGGAGAGTGAATAAGATTATTGGGAAGTAAACTGACACAACTCATCTAGAAACTAGGGCAGAGCTGATCTGATCATATTTCATGGTTCTACAAATGGAAGGGTGAGTGAATGCAGAATATACTGTTATAGGCAATATGATTGGTGAAATTGCAGAGGTCAATCATCCCAACCTCTATTACTATAGATGAGTAAATAGAGGCTCAGAAATGGATGAAAGAAATCCATATACTTGCTAAACTCTCTTATATCAGGGTGATGAGCAGGAAGATTGTCAAAGCCAAATGAGCACCATACATCCAACTCCATCCTCACTTTCAGAGATCTCAAACCATCAATGGTAAATTACATGTCAGAGTGAAGTAAATATGCTATATGGGACCTGAATGAGATGATAGCATATCATGGCTCCATTAACAGAGAGGAGATGAATTTTTCAAGTTTCCTTTTTAAGTATTGTGGTATATATAATAGGAGGAGATTTGGATTTCTAGACAGAAGAAAAATTCCAGATCTCTATAAATATTAACTCTCCAAAGTTGGACAAATCACTTCCCTTCTCTGGGGTACCATTCCATCATCTACAAAATTAAAGGGTTGGAATCATTCTAAGTTTGTTTGTTTTTTCCAGCTCTAAATTATACTCCTGTGAAAATCAGTTGCTTCCTATTACTACTACAAAACCTATTTTGTTTTACCTAGGTTTTGTGGCTCTGTACCTGGCACTGTGGTACTTTATATCTCCATCAGTGACCTACATGAAGGGATTGGGGTCATATTTATCAAAATGGCACAAGACTCAAGACTACAAGAGGAAAATTGTAGTAGCCTGCAAGTTCTTATAAGTCAGTGACTATTTTTTGTATTTCTTTATATCCCCATTGCATCACACTGTGTCTGGCACATAGTAGGTAATTAACAAGTGTTTGGTGACTGACTAGTTAAAGTATATTTAATTACTGTTAGAATACAAAATGTTCACAGCAAACTAGATAACTGAGCAAATGGGGGGGAAATCAATTTGGAATGGAAGAAACGTAAAGTGTAACAAGTTGAATAAAATCACTCTAATTCATGTTTATTAAGTGCCTGTGCTACAATAGGTGAAGAAACTATAAAGGTTAAAAATGACACAGCCTTTGCCTTTAAGGAACAGACAAGGAACAAAAAAAAACCTTTACTAGAAGGAAATGGCAGCTACAAAAATCAGAAGAGGATAAGAAAATATGAGGACAAGGGCAGCACTAACTTTTGAGGAGTATTCAAAGAGAAAGTAGCATTAAGATGGAGCCTTAAAAGAAGACAAAGACTCTAATGACAAGAAGATGAGAAAGGAATGCATTCTAAGCATAGGGGACAGCTTGGGTAAAATGGGTGCAGAAAGGGGGCAGGGTAATAAAACTGATAGAACAATTGGTCATTTAGTTTGACTGAAATACAGAATTTGTAAATAAGTCTAGAAAAGTAGATGGAATGAGATTGTGAGATACTTTATTTATTTTTTCAGCATTCAATCAATATGCATTTATTAAATACTATTTAGTGGATTTTCTGTTAAGCACTAGGGTTATAAATAAAGACAAAAACAAACAAAAATCCCCAGAAAGTAATTCCTGCTTTCATGGGGCATATATATATATATATATATGTTTTAATTGATTAAGAAAATGTTTCTATGTTTACATGATTCATGTTCTTTCCTTCCCTCCTCCCACCCCCCTCCCATAACCAAAGTGAAATTTGTGGAATGCGTTAAACACCATGTTAAGGGTTCTGAATTTTTCTCTACAGGTGATGGCTTTTTGGCAAGAAGTATCATAGAGCTGTGCTTTAGAGAGCATCAGAGAACTTCAAGATTAGTTTTACTCCACTGTCCAATATAATTTGTTTGATAAATGGATTAACAAATTATGGTTCATGAATGTGTTGGAACATTGATGGCCCAAAAGAAATGATGAGAGACAACTAGATGGCTCAGGGGGTTGAAAACCAGGCCTAGACACTGGAAGTCCCAGATTCAAATCTGGACTCAGACACTTCCTAGCTGTGTGACCCTGGGTGAGCCATTTATCCCCATTGCCTAACCCTTACCACTCTTCTGCCTTAGAACAATATACAGTATTGTTTCTAAGATGGAAGGTAAAGGTTAAAAAAATTGGTGACAATGAAATACTTCTATAAACTTGATACCATATGAGCTAAGCAGAAGCAGCAAAATAACATACCAGATAACTACAATGATTTAAATAAGAATCACCTGAAAATGAAACCAAATGTTCTGTGATCCCAATGAGAAAGCTTATATCTGACCAAGAACCATAACCCCCTCCCTTCTTTGAAGAGGTCTATGGCTATAATTGTGAGATATGTTCCAGAGCCTCTTGGACATAGTTGTTCTGTTGGTGGAATCAGATGCTATGTTTCCTTCTCTATTGTTCTTTAATAAGGATGGCTCACTAGATAAGACGAGGGAAAGGCATATGACTGGGAAATGAAGGGGACATAAAAACAGAAAATACCAATTTCTAAAATGTTTTAATGTCATGAAGCTACCAAAAAGAGCTAGTGTCAACTCGGGCTACATCAGGAGAAATACATCATCTAGGACTAAGCTATGTCTAGGACACAGCTCCTGTTCCTCAGGCACACTGCTCAGGCCACATCTGGAGTGACACTTTCTGTTCTGGTTGTCATAATGTAGTAAAGCCATCGATAAACTAAAAAGTAGGCAGAGGAAGGACTGGATGCAATCAGGTTAATGAATATGATGTTGTATGAGGATCAAGTGCACCTGGGGGTATTTAGCTTGGGAAAGAGAATGCCATGGATATCCCTCATGAGAATGAGAGCTCCTTGAGAGCATAGACTATGTCTTGACCTTTCTATGTCTTTTTATGCCAGAATCTGGCACATTGTAAGGGCTAATATGCTTGATGACTGATTTATCAGAAGAGAATAAGGTCCCTGACTTGAAATATGTGAAAGACTGCCATGTAAAAGATATTAGAAGGGGGCAGCTGGGTAGCTCAGTGGATTGAGAGCCAGGCCTAGAGACGGGAGGTCCTGGGTTCAAATATGGCCTCAGACACTTCCCAGCTGTGTGACCCTGGGCAACTCACTTGACCCCCCATTGCCTACCCTTACCATTCTTCTGCCTTGGAACCAATACACAGTATTGATTCCAAGACGGAAGGTAAGGGTTTAAAAAAAAAAAAGATATTAGATCTGTTCCTCACCCCCCAGAGAGTAGAACTATGGAGTGATGGATGGAAGTATCAAAGAGGCGTATTTAGATATGAAGTAAGGAAAATTTTACCAATCATTAGAGCTGTCTGTCCCAAAGGAAAACTGCTTAGAAGGGATGGCTTCTCCATCCTGGGATCTCTTTAAGAAAGAGTTGAATGCCTATTTATTGAATATACATTAGAGGGGATTTTTGTTTAAATTGGACTAGATGGTATCTTCTACCACTAAATTCTGTGATTCTATTCCCTGCTTCCATTGACTACATCCTTTGGGGGTTAATGGAACTGATCCATGTTTCTTTTACTTTGGGGACCAGTAATTGCTATTTTCCCTTTTCTCATTTTTCATTTTAAATTTTAGACTTGAATTTCCCATCTGAAAAGCTTTCTCAGGCTAGGAACAATACGAGTGATAAGAATAGAAAGACAGGATGGCATAATCACTATACTCAAATAGGTGCGGAAGAATTTTTTTTTTTCAAATATCATTACATGTGAATCTGAGAGAAGTAGATTCTGCTAGAAGGAAACGTCCTAGATACGAAATGACGACTCTCCACTTTGACGGCTAGGCTTCTGGGTTTCTTTCAATGAGAAAAGAATGGAGGAGGACTGAAGACAGTCTTTAACAAGGCAAAAAATATACACTAGCCCCTAATCTGTCAACCAACCAATCAACTAGCATTTATTAAGCACCTCCCATTCTTTATCAGACATTTTACTAAGTCCTTGGAACACAAAGACAAGTCCTTGCCCTCAAGAACCTTACAGTCTATCAAGGCACACAGCAGGCATCTTTAAAAAAAATCAACAAACAAACAAACAAAAAACCTCACCTGTCTTTGAGTATTTTGAGGTTCCAAGGCAGAAGAGTAGTAAAGGCTAAGCAAATGAGGTTAAGTGACCCTAAAGTCACACAGATAAGAAGTATTTAACATCACATTTGAACTCGGGTCTTACCGGCTTAAGGTCTTGCTCTCTATCCCACTGAGCCAACTAGCTCCCCCCACAACAAATATACATTTTATTCCAAATAGGATGTGGAGGAGATGGAATGGAAAGGTGAATTTTAATTGACTGAAGTGTAATTTTTTTAAAAATGTAAGGAAATAAATTGCAAATGGCAGAATGAAGCTGGCCATCATCACAAGATAGCTAGAAACATACTATTTTTAAAAGTAAGTTTTATTGTTGCTATTTGTTTTTCCATTTTACTCATTTCTTCATTTAATTCCTTTCAGGGCCCTCCCCTTGGAAATAAATACTTTTTTTCTAATAAAGAAAAACAGTTAAACCAAAACAACCCATAGATTTTGGCAGTATATATAACATTCTGTCCATGTAGTCTTCTGACTGCCGAGAGGAGGGAGGTACTGGAAATATACTTTTAACACTTATAAAACCTGTATATTCCCTTTTGGGCAAGTGGGTGATGCAATGGATAGAGTGGTGGGCCTGGAATCCAGAAGAAAAGTTCAAATTCAGCCTCAGACACTAGCTGTGAGACTCTTGGTAGGTCATATACATCTTGTTTGCCTCAGTTTCTTTATTTGTAAAATGAATTGGAGAAGGAAATGGCAAACCACTCCAGTATCTTTGAAAATCAATCTCAAAAAGGGACCACAAAGAATCAGACACAACTGAAGAGTTATAAAGGAGCAAATATTCCCTTTTAATATGTAGTAAAAATCATAATGGTAATAGTGTCACATCCCTCACACTTCAAAATGTATAATCAGACTATCAGATACACAACCTTGAGTTTTGTCTGGTGCTTAATCATGATAATAATAGATAGCATTTAAATAGCCCTTTAACACTTGAAAAGGTTTTTCCATGTATTATCTCTTTTGACATTTGCAACATCCTTGGGATGCAGATTCTCTTATAATTATATTAGTGTTACAGATAAGCAAACTGAGGGAGGCCGAGGAGAAATGAGTGGCCCAGGATTACACACAGCTGCTAAGAATCTGGCACAAGATTTGAACTCAGTTCTTCCTGACTCCAAATTGGTACACTGTTAACTCTATCAATTAGGACACAATCCATTTTTTTAAATGAAGGAAATTGATTACAGTTAGGCATGTAAGTATTCAAGAAGCATTTTTCATCCTTACTCAAATCCTGTTCCAAAAAACATAATGGGAAAACACATATGCACATTAAATCCCTTTTTATTTGATATTGACAATTAGGAGAGACAGTCAGATGGAGAACCAGGTAAAATTTGAATTTGAGTCAGTTTTGCCTCTGAAATATTCTACTTTGTGTCCTTGGTCAAGTCCCTTAAAAACTCACTGCTTCAAGGAACATAAGACTGAACTGCAACTGAGGGGCTATTCTGCATTTTCCAAGAGAGTCTCCACATCTGGAGTTTCTTAACTGCTAAAAAGGAGTGGAGGAGAATTGATAGAGTGCTTAAAAGTTTACAATATATTTTTATATATACTGTAACAGTGGCGGAAAGAAGATACCCATTGCATAGGAAAGTAGACCTTTTGACTGGGTGTTTTACAGGTAGTTTATAATTAACCACAGCCGAAAGCATCCTTCCCAAGCATTTAGTCTTCAAGATGTACAATTCAGCCTTTGGTAAATCAGTCATTGGGGCAGTGACATGGCACAGTGGATTGAGCGCCAGGCCTAGAGTCAGAAGGACTCATATTACTGAATTCAAATCTGACTTAAGACACTTGCTAGCTGCATGACCCTAAGCAAGTCATTTAACCCTGTTTGACCCAGTTACTTCATCTGCAAAACGAGTTGGAGAAGAAAATGGCAAACCAATACAGTATTTCTGCCAAGAATACCCAAAATAGGGTCACAAAATGTCAGGTATGACTTAAAAGACTGAACAACAAAAATCAGTCATTGAATAGAGAGTTGTCTTTATGGACTGGCTTATATGGGTGACTCTCTGCACCATGACTTTCAGACTGGAAGAACAAATTCCAAACCCAGTACGTAATCCAGCTCAAAAACTTCTTGGAGGCTCATGTCTCTTCTGAGATTAAATGGAAACCAGTAGCAGGTACCACCTGGCCCTGAACCAATAACACCTTAAGTATGTCCTATCATAATAATGAATATATTTAAGGATGATGCTGATAAATCACAAAAAAAAAGTCAAATTACAGAATCATAGATTCTCTGGACTGGGAGGGAAACTTAGAAATGATCTAACATAATCCACATTGGGAATCCCCTCTACAACACTCACCTTGTCAAGTTATCATCTAGTCTTTGCTTAAAGATCACACAATTTGGGGGTGCCTGGGCAGCTCAGTGGATTGAAAGCCAGGCCTAGAGAAGAGAAAACCTCTGTTCAAATCTGGCCTCAGACACTTCCTAGCTGTGTAAACCTGGGCAAATCACTTAATCCCCATTACCTAGTCCTTACTACTCTTCTGCCTTGGAACCAATACAAAGTATTGATCTAAGATGGAAAGTAAAGGTTTAAAAAGAAATAAAATCCCTCTACCTAGTGAAGGGAAACTCAGTACCTCCCCAGGGGTAAATGTTCTAAAGACTTAAATAAAGTAATCAAGGAAGCAATCTTCCCTTTCTAAAATATCTCCATCCAAAATTCTGAAAAAATAACAAAAAGTACTTTTCTCTCTTTCTCTCTCCTCTCCCTATTCTTCTCCCTTCCTCTCCTCTGCTTCTGTTTTTCTGTTTCAATCTCTATTTCCCTGTCCATCTCTATTTATCTTGTCTTTCTCTTTTGGACTCTGTCTATGTCTCCCTTTTATTAATATTAAAAATGATAAAGGCTGGTATAAATATATATATTAGTATTTTAATTAAAGCCATGCTGATAGATAATTAGACCATGCGCTTGTAAGCATTCAAAACTGCCGCCTCCATTACTGTCTCGAGTCTCCTCCCAAATCTGCTGGCCAAGAGAGAGAGCCCTCCTAACCCAGGAGATTATAAACTCTTCCCTGCATCAAGACGTAGGCCTCCCCAAGCCCAAAAACCCGGAAACTGAAACCAGTTGGACCATGTTGGATCACGGGAAATGTAGTTTTGATACATTTCCCCTGTCCATAGAAATATATACACTTTTAGATGGCATTTCCCAAATTTCACTTTTACACTTTCTACCTCCCCCCCATCTCCCTCTTCATCTCCTTACTTCTTTTCAATTCCAGAAGTCTGTGTTCCAAACATGTTCTATTAAATAAGCAACTTGATCTCATCAACCAAGGGGAGAAGAGCCATTTCATGCTGGGACACGATGAGCAAAAGTAACACAATTGATTCTGAACAGGACTTTCCCCATGATGTGCTTTTATAATTTCCTAAGGTTAAGAGAATAAGATGAAGAGGATTCTGAAGATGATCAGTAAAGTAATGCTTCTACAATACTGCTTCCTATATGAATAACTCACTTTGATGTAATGCTTTAAACCTTAAAGTTGAAGGTTTACAAGGTACTCCCCTAATCTCCATTTTATAGAAATTGCCCAGCCCAGCCATGTCTTCATTTCTCTCCATATTTTCTTCACCATATCACAGCTGCCTTCTCTGCCCTATGGTCCCTTCCTCTCATTGTCTGGTTCTTCTCAAACCCTCATTTAAGGCAAGTTCATAGGCTAGTCTAGTTATTGTTTCTTTCCCAGCTCCATTCCTGACTTTACACACTTTCTGTCATTCCCCAATGTGGATCCCTTCTTCCTTCCTTTTCCCTTCCATTCCAGATTACCTTTATGTAATGTCTTTCCTCATCAGAATGTAAGCTCCCTGTGAAAAAGGACTGTTTTTCTACTGATTTTTGTATTTCAAGTGCTTAGAACAATGTCCAACACATAGTATGAGCTCAACAGATGCTTAATGACTGACTGACTTTCCCCACAACAGTGTAAATAGGGCTCACAGAAGTCAAGAAATTCACTGATAGTCACATACATAGCAAATTTCCAACCAAGAATACAACTTTTATCTTTGGACCCTCAAATCTAATATACTTTCCATTAATTATACCACCTGCTACAACTATGAAAATCTTATTCCTTCTTTCACAAAAACTCTGAATGAGTCTATTCATCCTTTACTGAAGGGAGATTTGATGGCAAGGTAACTTACAAAAATATGTCACATGTCCATAGAAAGTAGCTTATATGTGAGGAAAATTTCCAGATCAATTTCATGACCACATTGATCAATAATCGTTACATCAATTGTTAGTGTCATTTCCCCAAAAGCTCCTTTTAAAAATGTTAGATGAAATATATATTTATAGAATTTTCCCTCATGACAATCTTCAGTCCAATAATTTATCAGAAGAAATGAATAAGCTTTTTTATATTATCTCATGCTCTTCTGTATTTGGCATGGAGCCCAGTCTAGGGTCATGTCTTTATAATGATTGAAAATTCAACTCTTAAAAGATATTTAGAGATTGCCACCAGGAAGAGAGAAGTCATGCTTCTTGAGGGGCTTGCACATAGTAGGCACTCTTTAAAGATACTGGGCTGATAGAGGACAGCCATTTTTCTCCCCTCTGTTGGCTTCAGTTTCCCAGATGTGGAAGATAATGAGGAATGAGTGCTGATGGAGAGGCTCAGAGAAAGAAGGAAAGTTAGTTGCACATGAAATAGATATAGCCTGTAGTCTTTAAAAGTCTGGGCATAAAACTCAGTCATTGACATGATCAAAACCTTCACAAAGAATTTCAGAGTGGAATTGGAACTCAGCTGCCTATAAAGAGCTTCTCATTATACCAAGGGATCATCCATTTTCTGCTTGGAGACCTCTCATGAAATGGAACCCACTCTATGCTTAGACTGCCCATTACATTTCTGCAGAGCTGAAATCAAGAGGATTTACCTAACCCCCTTCCAAAAAAAAGACAAAATTTGCTGATTTTTAATTTATTATTTGCTCTTGGTTTTGCCTGCTAGAACCTTACAGATCAAATCTAATCCCTCTTAGTGCTAATAAGCAACATTTATTTAAAAATTACTATGTGGGAAGAAATCAAGTGAGACCTCTAGCAGAAGGCTGGTTGAGCCTTGAAGGGATACCATGTTAACCAGGAAGTTGAAGTAAAGAGAGAGAATATCATTCAAGACATGGGAGGCAGGGTAATCAGAAAAAAGGTAATAGACAATCCTTTAAATATTTGACATAGTTATCCTGTGACTCCTGAGAATTCTCTTCTCTAGGCTATAGATTTCCCATTTACTTCAAGCATTTTCCATATGACGCACCAGATCAGAATTTTGGTTGCCTTATTCTGAAATGTTTCCAATTTTTCAACATCCTTTTCTAAACTCTGATATCTACAGTTGAGGATGATATTCTAGCTGTTATTTAGAAGCAAAGAAGCAATGTGTCTCTCAATGAACCACAAGATTGAATTGGCTACTCTATCATATTTTACTGTTGGATCACTTTCAGCTTCAGCTTGCAGTCCATTAAGACTCTCAGATCTTTTTTTTTTTCAAGAGAAGTTGCTAATCATGCCCTTTGCATATGTTACTTGTGACAATACTCTTTTGAAACAAAGTATGTCTTCAAATTTGTCCTTTAAAAAGTCAAATTCAGCTTATTAGATTTTGCTCAACATTGTACCTGTCAAGACTTTTTTGAATTTCAATATTCAGTGTGTAATTTATTTTACACAAGCCATTCTATCTCAGGATCCTGAATTCCATAACAGATAGCTCCTCTGGGTCAACTCCTATTTTCCTACCCTGTGGATTCCATGTATTAGACCCTAGGACTGGACCACTTATGTTCCTGTAAAGGGACTCCCAGTGTCTGAATTCCCTCCATACTTACACTTGTTCAAGCTCTGGATGTCAAAAGACAGAAACTCTCCCACTGTTAACAAGAGCTGACCCCGCCAAAAGAGAATCCCCCAGCAGAATATGAGGTCCTTGCAGACTAGAACTGCTTAATTTGTGTCATCACCAGAACTAAGTACAACTTGGGTGCATATTAATAGGTTCAATAAATATCTACTGAATGGAATTGTTGTTGAATAGACATACTCCTTTAAGAGATCTATTCTGGATTATTCAAACCATGTACTCTGAGTTGCCTTCTGGGGTCCAGTGTGACATCTGTCCCTAATGGACCATGGGTTCAGCCATGATTTCAAATATCACTGGTTCTACCTGCTCTGTGGTGCATTTGGCTACACTATGCAAAGAGCATCAATTGCAGTGATGGTGAACCTTTTAGAGACTTTAAAGACCAAGTGCCCAAACTGCAGCTCTCATGTTGCATGTGAGCCCCCTACCTTGTACTCCCATTAGGTTGCTGGGCAGAGAGAAAGGTAATGTTTAAAATGTCCTCAGGCACACATAGAGAGGGGAAAGGGAGCAGCCCCTTCCATCATGCTCTGGAACACTTGCCATAGGTTCACCAACATGGGATTAGGGCACCAGAAAGATAACTGGACTTTGAGACTTTGAGGGAGTTTCCCAACTGTTCCTTTTCTCAACATTCCTTCTCCGTTGCTTTTTCTGGAGTAATCTCCTTTTGCTAATAAGTTTTGTAACCTTCAGGATTAGACGTTGACATTCTTTCCTTTTCTGCTGAGAGGACTGTCAGTACAGGGTATTCCATATACTGTCAGACTCAGTTGATAACATGGAACGATATCTACATAAAACTTTAAGAATGTTATTTAATTTTATTCTCACAACCATGGGAGACAGGTACTGCTATTATCCTCATTTTATGGAGAAAAAAAAGAACCAATGTAGACAGTAGCTAAGTGATTTGCCCAGGGTCAAGTAGAAAACAATTCTGAGGCTGAATTTGAATGCAGGTCTTACTGACTTCCATACTAGAGCCCTATCTGCAGTGATGTATTAGTTAGTTTTTCTGAGGTATTGTTTTTTTCTTTATTCTTTTCTTTTTTGCATGAAATAGCTCCCTAAGAAATGCAGAGCCAGAGAACATATTTGAAAATGAAAGAGATAGAAAAACAGAAGATATTGGGGGCAGCTAGGTGGCTTAGTGGATAGTCAGGTCTAAAGATGGGAGATCCTGGGTTCAAATCTGATCCCTGTACTTCCTCACTATATGATGCCCAGGCAAGTTATTTAACTCCCATTGACTATCCCTTACTATTCTCTTGCCTTAGAACCAATGTTTCATATCAACTCTAAGACAGAAGGTAAGAGTTTTAAACTAAATATATTAATAATAATTTATAAATGAAAAAAGTGTTTAGAGCTAGAAGAGATCATATCATATAATCATCCCCTTCTCCATTTCATAAATGAAAAAAACTGAGGTCAAGAGGGGGAAAAATTAAAAGCAGATTCTTGGTTTACATGGATGAGAAAGATCAGAGTTGGGATTGGAACCCACAGCTTTTGACGTCAAAGCTAGGCTTCTTCTCTACCCTATTGCACTATCAGATTCCCTGAGCCCTGTCTGCATTTCCCACATGCTGAACATTTACCCAGGGTAGCAAATCATTCAAGACTAGTCACATAAGCTTTCAAAGCCAGAGGGATTCATAAAAAATGCATACACACTAATGTCAAGTTGAAAAAGAAGGATGTGTGTGTGTCAAGACAAAGAATTGGCTCCTAGTTTATCAACAAAATCATTTCAGGCTAATGTGCTGACATAAAGGAAACATTCAACAGAACAAATGGCATTACAGCCCCTCTGTGGAAAACTAGGAGGCAGAGAGGCAACTTATACAGTAATCTGTAAGTGTGTTTATACACATATATGTATTTATATGTGTATAATACGCATGCATTAATATACATGTATTTATTTTCATATAAACACACATAGGCACATCATTGGAATATACTTGTTAAAAAATATAGCTCTGTGTTTGTTCTTTATCACAGAATTTAAGGAACAGAAGGAATCTTTAGTCTAAAATATGCCTGGATAGGAATTCTACTACCTCTTCCCCAATAAGTCATTTTGCCTTTATTCAGAGCTTACAAGGATAACCAACTAACTCCCAACTTCCAAGGCAGCTTGTTCCACTTTTAGAGAGCTCCAATGTTGTCTGAGGCTTGCTAAGTGGTACAGTAGATAGGGTGTCATGTATAGGGTCAAGAAGACTTACCTTCCTGAGTTCAAATCTGACCTCAAACATTTATTATGTGGTCCTGAGCAAGTCACTTAACCCTGTTTAGAGCCATTTTCTCAATTCTAGAATGAGTTGAAGGAAGAAATGGCAAATTATTCTATTGTCCTTGCCAAGAAAACCCAAAATGCAAATATATAAGTGTATGAAGCATTCCCCAATAGGCAAATGGTCAAAAGATAGAACATGTTACTTTTCCCAAGTAGGAGGAGAGGTGGAATGAGGGAAAAGCATTTATTAAGCACCTAGTGTGTGGCAAAAATTGTGCAACATGAGCACATGGGAAGTGATGTCTCATTTGAAATAACATCCCTGAAAGATAGGTGATATTATTAATTCCTATTTTAGAGTGGAGGAAATTGAGGCAGACAGAGTAAGTGACTTGTCTAGGGATATCACATTAAAGCTCTCTAGTCATATAAAAAAATGCTCTAAATGACTACTGATTAATGAAATTAGAATTAAAACAATTCTGAGATGCCACCTCACATCCAACAGACTGGCTAATATCAAAAAAGAAAAAGTATAAATGCTGTAATGGGATGTGGAAAAATTAGAACACGAACACAGTGTTAGTGGAACTGTAAAATGATATGACTGTTCTGGAGAACAATCCGGAAACACAGCCAAAGTGGCAATACAGACCACTACTAGGTCTGTATCCCAAAGACATTAAAGATGGGGGAAAAGATCCTACCTGTACAAAAATATTTATAGTAGCTCTTTTTGTGGTGGCAAAGAAGTGGAAAGTGAAGGGATGCCCATAAATTGGAGAATGGTTGAACAAGATATGGCATATGCTTGTCATGAGATACTGTTGTGTCATAAGAAATGACAAACAAGATGGTCACAAAAAAAATTAAAAACTTATATGAATTGATACAAAATGAAATGAGCCAAACCAGGAGAACCTGGTACACTGAAACAACAATGGATGGTCAACTGTAAATGACTGAATGATTATCATCAAGGCAAGGGTCTAGGACAACTCTAAGGGGCTCATGATGAAAAAGATACCCATTACTGTAGAAGGAAGAGATTGTAGATTGAAATATCATTCTTACCTTGGGGGACAGATTCAAGATAGTAGCTTATAAGCAGCAAAAGTCAATTCCTCTATGAAAACCTCTCCACACCAATCAAAAATAATGTGCTTTGAGGAGGACAGAAAACCAAATTCAACAGCTGGACAGAGCTGGGGGACCCTCCTGTTCTATTCAACTTAAAAGGTATGCAGAGAAGGTTGAATTCTAGAGTTTAAGTGGGGTAGGGGAAGAAGGAAAGCCCAGGACTACTCCCCCACCTGCAGTGCTGAGACTCAGGCAGTTGGTGGGATCTTGGGGCAAGAGCTCCAGCTTGGAGGGAGTGCCTTGCTACTACATCTACTCAAGGCTCAGGACTCTGACCACAGTTGGCAGGGAGGCAGCTGGAGGAGAGGGTCAGAGAGGAGCGCAGCCTGGTCCCAGGCTTCAGCCACCATTCCTCCATTTTGAGCCTCTGCCTCTTGAAGTTTTGGCCTTAGGGCACATTCAGCTCTGCAGAAAAAGTCAACTGGATTAATGCAGCCTATCAATAGTGCAGATAAAAGCCTTCAGAGGGCAGAGAAACTCAATCTCCAATAACCCTCCCTCATCTATTGCTCTGAGACCTGTGGTAAGAATCTGGTTGACTGGGATCCTAGGGAAAAGCTGAAACTAAGACAGAGTACCTTGGTACCACCATGGAAAGCTCGGGGCTCTGACCAGGCATCTGGCAATAAGGCAGCTGGCAGAAAGGAAGAAAGGAGGATAAGGGTAACAACCTTCAGCCTCCACACCTTCACTTTCACCTTCAGCTTCTGCTGGCAGTTGGGAAGATTTGGCCTCAGGGCACATTAATACAACAGGATGGCTCCATCAGCCTAATCCAGTTAATCAGCAAAACAGAGAAGAAGCACCTTCAGGGCAGAAAAGCCTGAACTCACAGATCTAGCAAATAAACAGAGGAACAAGAATACCACCAATAAGGAGAGAGGGAAAGGGAAAAAAATATGAGTAAACAACAGAAAAAGAAAAAATAAATTACAGTCCACAGATTCCATTAATGTAATGAACAAAGAACAAATGGAACAGAGGAGTACCAAAGAAAGCCAAGCAAAAACCCAGGAACTCCAGTAAATTGGACTCAGGCTTTGGAAGAACTCAAAACACAATTCAAAAACAATTAAGAGGCTGAGGTAAATTGGGGAAAGAAGATAAAAAGCAAATAGGTCATCTGGAAACAGAGACACATGAACTAAAACAAGAAAATAGTATCTTGAAAGCCAGAATTGACCAGCTTGAAAACAAGGCAAAAAAAAGTGAAAGATGACCTACAAAGAAAAATAGATCAAAAGGAAAAGGAAGATAAAAAAGCCAGGGATCAAATTCAGTCTTTAAAAATAAGAATCAAACAACTAGAAGCAAATAACTTCACAAGGCAGCAAGAGTCTTTAAAATGAAATCAAAAGAATGAAAAATTAAGGAAAATATGAAACACATCATTGACAAAACAAAAGACCTGGAAAATAGATCTAGGAGAGACAATTTAAGAATTATTGGATTGCCAGAAATTCATGACAAAAAAAAAAAAAGAAAAAAAGAAAAAAGCCTGGTCATCATTCTATAGTAAATTATCCAAGAAAACTGCCCTGTTATTCTTGAACAAGAGAGTAAATTAGAGAATGAAAGAATCTAAAGATCAAGTCCTGCATTATATCCCCAAATGACAATGCCCAGGAATGTTATAGCCAAGTTCAAAAACTTCCAGACCAAGGAAAAGATACTATATGAGGCTACAAAGAAATGATTCAGATATCATCGAGCCATAGTCAGGATTACACAGGACCTGGTTGCACCCACACTGAAGGACCAGAAGGCATGGAATATGATATTCTGGAAAGCAAGGGAACTGGGTCTACACCCAAGAATCAACTACCCAGCAAAATTGACTATTCTCCCAGGGAAAGTAAGGTCATTTAATAAAATAGAAGATTTTCAAGCATTCCTGAAGGGAAGACCAGACAAACAGAAAATTTCATGCCCAAATACAGAACTCAAGAGAATCATCAAAAGGCAGTTAATAAAAGGAGGGAGAGGGGAAGGGAGAAGAACATTTTAAGGGACCCAATAAGTTCAAATGATTTGCATTCCTATATAAAAAGATAATAATGGTAACTCTTAAAAATTGCTATAACCATTGGGGTAGCTAGAAGAAGTATACTTAGAGGTTACAGTGACAAATTGGAAGAATGATATGTCAAAAAATATATAGAAAACTAGAGGTTAAAAAAAAAGGCTAACAATAAGAGAAATGGGAAAAGAAAAAATGGGGTAAATATATTTTTCATAAAGAAGTACACAGGGGGAGGAGAGGAGAAGACCAATACAATGGAAGGGTGGAAGAGGATGGCAACAGGTAATACTTAAATCTTATGCTCATTGGAATTCACTCAGAGAGGGAAGAACAACCAGATCCATTGGGGAGAGAATTGAAACATTATTCTTTACTTTATTTCCCCTATGAATTTTTCTCTAATGTAAGCAAGATGTTTTATCTTAAATACCATGATAAATTTGGAAATATGCATTACATAATATATATTATATGTTATTATATAAAGATATGTTATATCTTTGTTGTTTATATATTGTGTATATATTATATTGAATGTTATATAAAAATGTATCACCAACACAGATATAGGTTGTGTATATATATTATTATATATGAATTAATTAAAATGTATCATAAATATAAACAAATACATAATATATATATTTATCTATCTATATTTATAAAGATATATTCACAACCTATATCCGTGTTGGTGAACCTATCTATGGCATGCATGCCAGTGGGAGCTGCTCTCCTCACCCTCTCCACTATGTCTGAGGATATTTTTCACATCACCTGCCTTTCTGCCCAGCAGCCCAGTGGGAGCACTTCTTCCCTTCCCATGTGAACACATGCAGCATGAAGGTTGCAGTTTGGACACTCAGTCTCTAAAAGGTTCACAATACCTGCCTTCTTAGGAAAAGATCAGGCATAGAAGAAAGAGAAAGAACATAGGTAACAAAATATCAGAAAAACAATATTAAAAATTATACTGACATATCATCTGGGAAAAAGAAACTTTATTTTAAAAAAGAAAATTCAAAATGTGATCATGAAGAATCAGTCAAAACTGAAAAATTATTGAGCAACATATTGAATCAGGGCATGTAGATGGTGCAGTAGATAGAACACTGGTCACAATGGCAGAAAGATCTGAGTTAAAATCTCAGCTGAGACTATGTGATATCCCTAGGCAAGTCACTTAATCTGTCTGCCTCAATTTCCACCATTCTAAAATAGGGATTAATAATATCATCTACCAGGGGCAGCTGGGTGATTCAATGGATTGAGAGCCAGGCCCAGAGATGGGAGATCCTAGGTTCAAATTTTGCCTCAGACATTCTTAGCTGTGTGACCCTGGACAAGTCTAACCCCCATTGCCTAGCTCTTATCATTCTTCTGCTTTAGAACCAATACTCAGTATTGATTCTAAGATGGAAAGTAAGGGTTTAAAATAATAATAATAATAATAATAATAATACCACCTACCACACAGGGTTGTTATATCTAGTGAGATAATGTTTTCAAGTGCTTCAATGGACAGTTTCTGCCACATAGAAGGTACTTAATAAATGCTTTTTCCTCACTCTTCCTCCCTACAACTTGGGAAAAGTAGCATGTACGCAGAGGAATGCATACCCAAAATGGATTTTAACAGAGACAAAAGCCATAGAAGGAATGAGTGATGCTCTGATGTTAGACTCCTCCAGAGCAGAGGGTGGATATTTCATAGGTGAGGAGTAGAGATCAGAGCTTTCCAAAGCAGAATCACTGATTTCACCGCACATGAAGCTATCATTGGATCCATGATGTAATGTCAGAAGGAAGGAGTTCATTTTCCAAAGCTGAAAATTTACTTTTGGCCTGGACAGAGCTTAAATCATGCTCAGCATCTACTGGAATTCCTTTTTCTCCATATTTTGTCACTTTATACCCACGGCTGGTGGGTGTCTGAATTGCTGCCCGCCTTTTGAAACTAGAGCCAGAACCTTCGAGTCAGGAGAGCTATTGTCTTCTGTGGTTTTCTGGGGGGGAAATGAAGCTTCTGACATTTAGCAGTTCCTTCAGACTGTCAGTCACAATAATTAGGTTAAGACTGGCAGGTCAAGCAA
Source organism: Gracilinanus agilis (assembly GCF_016433145.1). Lineage (NCBI taxonomy): Eukaryota > Metazoa > Chordata > Mammalia > Didelphimorphia > Didelphidae > Gracilinanus > Gracilinanus agilis. The sequence continues at coordinate 673,374,945 of NC_058132.1, read as the reverse complement.
ACTTATTCAAATGCTATCCAATAGGCCGCCCATTCTGTATTATGTGGCCATAATGCCATCTGTAGGCATTCATGTGACAAGAAGGCAAGAATGCATTAACTGTGACCCATTGAACTAAACAATTATGTTCCATTTAAATGGCTCAGACCAGTCATCAGTCTAGCAAAGGCTTGCTCTGAATATGCATTTCTCTTTGAGGTAGCAGGTGGTGATCTCAGTTTGCAGGAGGACCTGGGGGATTAGAGCTATTCAAAAGAACTGTTCAGATTGATAAACTGGAGTGTAATCAATATGGAGAAGCACCCTGAGATCCTGCCATATGAGCCACTAGGGAAAGAAATTGAGGTTTTTCATGGAGAAGGACATGATAGATGTTTCTGAATATTCAAAGGGCTGTCATGTGAAAGAGGGATCAGACTTGTTCAACTTGGCCAGGAGCTAAAACTAGAAGGAGGAGGAGGAAGATGTCAGGGAAAGTTGCCTAACAATTATTGGAGTATCAAAGAAGTGGAATGGGCAGTCCCAGGAAGCCTAGTGTTCCCATTTTTCTGAAGTCGTTAAGGAAAGGCTGAATGGTATGAATATATGGACTGACTGTGTGCTCACAGAACACCCTTTCTAACTTAAGTTTCCGAAGTCCTTATCATTCCCTCTTCCACTGAGCTCTTTGAGCAAAGGCTGGATGACCTCTTGTGCAGGGATTATTTCTATTTTTCCTTCTAGATCAAGTGGCAATGTAAAGTCATCAATGGGAAGGAGAGCTGTCTGGAACCAAAAGGCATCCAGTTCAAGGCTTGCCTTTGGTACCTAGTAGGTGTGTAACTGGACAAATCTCTTAATCTCTCAGTGCTTGAGACCCAAAGTTATCAAATTCAAATAGAAACAGGGACCCAAAAATCATCCAGAAGGAACCCTCCTACCCACATACTGACTTAGAAAAATCACAAATGAATACTCTCTTTATTTTATTGTATTTTTTTGTGGATTGTTAAAAATTTCCCAATTATATTTTAATCTAGTTCCTGGGGCACTAATTAGATAGGGCAAAGTGTTGGCACCTCTGCTCTAGACAACTTTCTAAGACTACAAGTTGTGGTCCTTCTATGGTGTAGAAATCTATTCACTTGAGAGAATGCTCCATCAATAAGATTATAAGCTCAGTGCCTAACCCTATGTCAATGAAAACATTACAAAGGCTTTTACTTTTAGTGGATTTTAACTCAGTCAAATAATTCTAATATTTCCAAAAATAATGATCACTTCATAGGAAATATCTTGCTAAGCTTAAGCAAGAAATAGAACTCAATTTTCAGATCACAAAGAAATTATTCCGTAGATTAAAGGGAGCTCAAAGGTCATCCTGTCCAACCCTCTCATCTTAAAGGAATGCTTGGGTGGAACAACAAAAGAGCATTTAGTTAGGCTTATTCTGTGTTGAGCCTTGCACAAAGCACTGAGATTACAAAAAGAAATAGAAAACAGTGCTTGCTCTCCAGGAGCCCATATTCTAATGGCAGAGACGTTAATAAAAGGTAGTCAGATGGAAAGCCCCACAGTCCTAAGGGTGCAGTGACAAATATGATGATAATATGTTTTCAAGAACATCACTTCTATTGATAAAACCATGTCTATTTCTAATGTTTAGGGCAGCTTGGTGGCTCAGTAGATAGAGTGCCAGGCCAGGAATCAGGAAGACCCATATTCCTGAGTTCAGATTCAGCCTAAGATACTCATGAGCTGTCTGACCCTGGGCAAGTCGTTTAACCTTTTTTGCCTCAGTTTCCTCATCTGTAAAATGAGTTGGAAAAGGCAATGGCAAACCTCTCTAGTATCTCTGCCAAGAAAACGCCAAATGAGGTCCTGGAGAGTTGGGTATGACTGAAAAATGATTAAACATTTGACAATGGAAAGGACTTTGGCAATGAGAACCTTCTTTAGGGGTAGCAAGTTTCATCCTCATGGCTACTGAGGAAATTGGGGATGCTGCACCCACACAGTCTATTGCAAGGTCTCATCTTTGGGAAGATTTCCCCTGGATGATGGCAATGGTATTTGCCCATGATAGCAAACCCCATTTCACTCGAGTTATTGCTTTTGATGATGTCTTTAGAGGCAAGGCTGGAAACAAGATTATTTCTCTAGAGAACAGAGGTATCTTACAGGTCCATCCTTCTCATTTTAAAGAAAAGAGTTATCTTGGAACACTGGATAGACTACTGGATGCCTAGTCAGAAGATCTGAGACCAAATCCCATCTCTGGCACTACTTACATAACCTTGGGAGGATCTCTGGGGCCTTTTCTGGGTCTCAGTTTCATTAGCTAAAAACAAGGAGGTTGGGGTAGGTGGCTACTAAGGTCCCTTGTAACTCTGATCTGTGGTCTTCTGGTGTCTATTGAGAACCCGGTTATATCTTAGTTAAAGGAATCTTGTTATTGTTCAGTTGTTTTTTCATGACCCCAATTAGACTTTTTGGACAAAAATATTGGATTGATTTGCCATTTCCTTCTCAAGCTTATTTTACAGATAAGGAAACTGAGGCAAACAAGGTTAAATGACTTGCCCAGGGTCACACAACTAAGATGCTAGAATGGTTTGTTGTTTCCTTCTCCAGTTCATTTTACAGATGAGGAAACTGAAGCAAAGAGGATTAAGTGACTTGCTTAAGGTTACCCACCCAATAGATTTTTGAAACTAGATTTGAACTCAGGAAGATGAGTTCTCCTGACTCTAGGTCTGGCATTTTATCTGCTGTGCCAATTAACTGCCCTTAAATAACCTTACTAGTTATTTATGTATATAGAAAAAATTTTGTTCTGTTCACTGTTTTTTTTTTTTTACCAGATAATAGTTTTTATATAATTCTGTGAGCCAATGTACATTGACAAGAGGAACAATTTTTTTTTAATATGCATGACAAACACTGAAAAAGACAAACACTAGGCGCATCTTTCAGGCTTCCTCCATGTGCCCTGGTCCCATACCTTTCTTTCCCTGCTCACAGTTTGCATTCTGTTGCTAGGGACAAATAATTAAAGCTAAAGAAAAGCCACAGGATTTAGATGGAGTCCAATACCACATTTTGCCAATGAAAAAACCAAAGTCCAATTAAGCTAAGAATCATTGCTAGTAAGTACCTGATCCAACAACTAAACAGAGCTTCTCTAACATTACATTCTGGATCCTTCCACCGTGACCCACTGCCCTTTAGAGAAAATGCAATCACACCTTCCCACTCTGTTTTTGGCTTCTGGGGCTAGATTGGTAGTGAGCCTGCAGTCTGGTGCAGGTGTTTTGGAGAGCAATATGGAAATACACAACAAGCCACAGAACTAATCATATGTTTTGACCCTGTATTTCCATTCCCTGAACTCTACCCCAAAAACATTTTAAAAAGCAAAGAAAATATAAAAGACCTACTATAAAAATATCCCTTTTTTCTATTTGTAGTAACAAAAAATTTTAAAAACACCAATCAGCCCTATAATTGGAGAATTGCTCCTCCATGTTCAGTTCCTATTCTACTCAGTTGCCAAAATGATATTTGCTTCTTAAATAATATTTTAATATTATAATTTATTTAAATAATTAAAAAATAAAGAAAAATTAATAATTATATTTAATATTTTCCCCAATTATATACAATCTCAAATATTTTTTTAATTTTGAGTTCTAGATACTCTCTCCCTCATGGGCTCCCTCCTTCATTTCCTCCTTCCCTTCCCTTGCTCTAAACCTGATACAGATTTTAAATGTTCCATTATGTAAAACATTTTTCCACACGAGTTACAAAGTAATATTTCTAAAATGCAGTTAGAAAAATGTCCTATTGCATGATCAAAATCTCCATTGGCTCCAATTTGTCTCTAAAATACATTTCTTCTTTTGAAATCCAGAGCTTTTTATGAAGAGATTTCAGGGGGCCATAGGACTGGGATGGAGAAAAAATTACATCTCTATTTTCATTAACATCCAACTGATATGTAAGATATCCTTCAATTATTTAAAAATATTATTCTGAAAAGCATTCCATGGGCATTACCAGACTATCAAAGGGCAGTCTATCACAAACACACACACACACACACACACACACACACACACACACACACAAACACGGTTAAGAACCCCTGCTCTAGAATAAAACACAAAATTCTTAAATTTGCAAATTCTTCAGGCTCCCTGAGTTTTTGTTTTTTTTATCTGTAAAATGGTAATATCTCTAGTATCCAACTCACAGGGTTTTTATGAAACTCAAATAAGAAAATTTATATAAATTTCATTAATGACTATAAAGCACCATACTCTATAAATTTCTTAATATTGTTATTTTAATTATAAAACTGATTGTTATTGTTGTTATAATAATTATTTCTGTCTATACTCAGCGGACTGAGTTCAAATCTTGACTCAATCCTTTATTATATTTCAGTCTGGGAAAAATCACTTGACCTTTGTTGAGTCACTTTCTCATCTGTAAAACAACGGATTGAACTAGATGACCTTTAAGATCTTTCCAAGATTAAAAAAAATCTGTTTTTTAAATTGTTGTTCAGTCACTTTTCAGTCATTTCCAAATCTTCTTGACCTCATTTAGCAAAGATACTGGGATAGTTTGCCATTTCCTTCTCCACTACACCACCTAGCTTCCCCTATACTCATATCTCCTGATTCTTCTTTTGCCTCTTAGAATAAGAATGAAAGGAAATGTGGCAGTGTAAGGCCACTGAGTTTTTTAAACTTTTTTTTAATTAATAACTGTGAACAACAAAAAAACCACAATTAAATAAACATAATAAGCAAAGATGAAAAATCTTACCAAAATCCATCCCTCTTCTTTTGACAAGATAGAACCAAAAAAATTGAGAAGCAATGGATAAATAAAATTATTTATGTACTGTCTCCTTCCAGGCAAAACTGAAATTTCATAATCAGATCACTTGCCTTTTTCCCCTATTTTCTGTACTTACCATAGTTTGACTTAGAGTAAGTATTTAGGAAATGTTTTCTAGTCAATTAATTTAATAAGAACAGATACTAGTTTTTAAACTATTTGGCTTCTATTAGTTTCCTTCTATATTAATTCCTTTAGGTCCTTCCCTATTACCTTGTATGCTGGATAGCCATATTTTATGATGGAACTACAATACTCTAGTAGAACATTTTTCTGGACCCACTGTGTGATTTCACTAGTGTGGAGAATTCCCAGTGAATAAACTCTTTCCTTTTTTGTAACTTATGAATGACTAAACAGTTATGAAACATACAATGTGCAATGCACAATAATAAACCAAACTTATTCTGAAACTTAAACATCATAGAACCCTGGAAAAATCAATTCATTTCTTTAAAGCCTCAGTTTTCCTAACTCCAAAACGAGGGAAATAATACTTATATTTCTGACTGCATAAAGCTACTGGGAGATAAACATTAGGGAAATCTTAAAGCACTAAATATGAAGTATTGTTGCTAATTACTGATCAGTTAATCAATAGTCATCTCTCTTTTGAAACTATTTTGGTACTGTGACCACTAAACCAAAAGGAAAAAAAAAAGGAATTGTCCCTGACCTCCAGGAGTTGACATTCTACCAGAGGAAACAATATGTTCACATCTAAGTAAATACAAAAGGGAATTTGCATATTTTGAATAATGCCAACTTCACTCTGCTGCCTCAGGCTACGTGTGAAACATTTCTGAAAGTATGATAATGAGACTAGAATTCACATGACAGAGCCTTGGATGAAAGTTTCAATGGATTGAAATCTCAAAATGAGTCACCAGAATAGTATGGCAGCCAAAAATCCTAATGAATCTCGGGCTGTAGTGATGGAAACATGAGATCCACAACTGAAGGGGCAATAGACTCATAGCTTCCAGAACACGTGAGGGCACATTGGAAGGATGGTGTCTAGTTCTAGGAACCACACATTAGAAAGGACACTGGCATCCAGGACAACTACAAGGGACTCATAACAAAAAAAAAGTCTATCCACTACTATAGAAGGACCAGACAGACTCCAAATGCAAATTGAAACATACCATTCTTGTCCATATTTCTTTCATGAATTTCTCTCTAGTGTAAGCAATATGTGTCTTTTTTTATAGCATTGACAAACATGGGAATACGTATTATGTGTTCATGTTTGTACAACTTATATTACCTGCCTTCTTGGGGAGGCGGGAATGGAAGGTTTAAAGGGAAAAGGATAGAGATAGAATAAGATTTAAGAGAAGTGGAAGGCTGTCTTTAAGGCACATACTAGGAACTCAAGGGAAGGGATTTTAGCAGGAAGAAGGCAGAGAAGGAACATTGGAAGTGACAACTGCTAGACAGTAGTGACTTTCTGTAGGAGGTCTGAGGCTTCATATCTGGGAATGGTAGAGGAAAGGCAGGCTTATCAGAGCTCATCTACCTCAACCTGACTGTGGAGAAGGAGTATTCTCCTAATTCATCTTTGGAGGTATTCTATTTACCTGGGAAAGATCTAGATAAGGATCTGACCATACCTGCTGTGCTTTTCAGAAGGTATTATCTAAAAAAATCCCATCAGATCGGATTTGAGGTTTTACCCTTTGAGCTTAATCATAATGGTTTTCAGAGAATACTTTTGGTAAATAAATCTAGCCAACTACTGAGGGTCACAGGTAGGTAGCTTAGTCAGATTTTGGAGAACACCTAGATAGAAACAGGGAGCTGATAAGTTAGCTAGAAAACCAGAAGGCTCCCTCTTGCTAAGGATGTAGAGGATTTGGGGAAAATAGCTAGATCCCTTAGAGTTAGGGACCCTTTGTTCTGGTCCTCAGTTTGTAACCCCTTTTAATATATATATGTAATTGTCTCCAAGGTATTTGCGCAACTGGCCCAGTGAGGGAAAGTGATTCTGTTTCACTCTCACTAACCGGAGGTTAGAATACCTGGCTGGGTATTCAGGGGGACTCCCTAAGTGGATCTACCACTATCTGCATCTGGTTCTCTTTCCCCTCCTATTTCTTTTTTTAAAGGAGGGAGATAAAATGGATTATAGAGTGTCAGGAAATAAATATTAAATTTTGTAAAAATGGAGAATACTGAAAAGATCAAGCAAAGATGACAAAGTAAAAAATGCCTGAAGCCAGCCAACCACCCTCCAAATAACCATGGAAGATCAAAAAGACTTCAAAATGAATACTGATGCAGCAGAACCAATAGAAGGAATGAAACAGTGCTCTGATCCAGAACAATCATGGAATGACAGCAAGGAAGACTCATTTCACTGGGGTACAAGGATAAAGTCCTATACAACCCTCAAGAGAACCCAGGAGAGGATAGACTCATTACCAGTCTTAGTGGAAGTCAAATTCTATATAGAACAAGTAACAATGGAAAAGATACTGTGGGAAGCCGTTCGATATATTAAAACCTTTGGAGAAATAGGATCAAATTTAGGGCCTGTTATCTGGATTCCCTACGTGACCAATCCAGACTGAGGCAGTCTTTGTGTTTGGTTCTGGTCACCTGAGCCCCGAAAAGCTCTGGTACCAGCAGGTAGGTTAATCCAAAATCAACTTGATCCCTCCAAGAGGCTATTAGGAGTCATTTAGAGAAACAGAGTCTGTTACAGATATTTTATCTGGATCCCATTACAAAATCATCGGCAAGTAAAACTGTGCGTATGATTTTTCTGCACTGCATGTCAGGAATGCAGACAGAATGGGCCATCTAAGGTAAAAATCTGAGGCTCCTCTTTTGACTCAGTTTTGATCCCCACCTTTCTTAGAACTCCTATTGGAAAACTTTGAAGTGGCAGACCAGCATCTACTGAGTTAATGATTCCTCTCCTTGATAATTAAGAAGCCTGAACCCTAACAAACATTACTTAAGATAAGTCTGCATACTTAGATAAGTATGGCGCTTTTAGTCTTGACTTTATTTGTCCAGGTGCCTATAATCCTGGAAGACAGAACTCAATAAGTGAGTATCTCCATAAAAATATTTCCTCTCCCAGAATTATCCCTACTAATTGATGGTTGGAATTTGGCCATTGTCTTGGTACTTATACCTTTACTCTTTAGACTTTAATGGGTTATGTATGATCTGTTACCCCTTCATAGCTGTGTTCTTTGTTTGAAACCAGTATATAATAAACTCCCAAGCCCACAGAATTTGGAAAGCATGGGCTAACCTCTAGTCTAGTTGTTCTCATTTTCTTTCTCCTGCTTTAACCATCCTATGCCACCACGCCGCTCAGGACCGCAAAAAATCATATAGAGGCATGGCCCCCTATAAGATACAAGCTTCACTAGGGTAACAGCAGAAGCCAATACAACATAAAACAAGCAGTAGGAAGAAAATAACTTAGTCAACAAAGTTCGACCTCAACAGGATTAGGCAGAATTCAACTTGAAACCAGATGAACTGAATGACTGCAAACCTCTATAGAGCAGAACAACCAGGCCACCTCTGCTGAATCTAAGAAAGAAATACCTGAGCCAATTCCAACATCACGCATATCTTACATCTTAGTATAGGTGTGGTGTAGTACTCTTTCAACCCCAGGAACAGAGTTAAGCTTCAGCATAACAACAAAGTCAAGGGAAAAAAATAGCCCTCAAATGAGCCTGATACTAGAAAAATATTTCGACAAAAAAAAAGATGACCAAAAAAAAAAGCTCAAAAAAGGATAGCAATACAAAAATGAAAATATGTGAAGCCTCAAAGGAAAAGAATGTAATTTCCAAAATGAACCTCTAAAAAGCTCCAAAAAAGGATATAAAAAACAAATAATAAGAAACTTAGAAGAAAAATTGGAGAAGAAAAATATAGAAAAAATCAAAAGCTTGGAACAAAAACTTACTAAAGAAAACAGTTTTCTTAAAAAAGGAAATGCAATAATTCAAACAGGAAATTAACTCCCTAGGAAAGGAAGTACAAAATATCAAAATTGCTCCCTAAAAATATAATTGGACAAATGGAAGCTAATGATTTTATAAATAGCAGGAAACAATAAAAAAAAAAAGAAAATTTGAAATTGCTCACTGGAAAAACAACCTGGAAAACGGATCCAGGAGAAATAATTTAAGAATCATCAGATTGCCTGAAAAGCATGATTAAAAACAAACAAACAAACAAGAACTTATACACCTTAGTGAAAGAAAAATGCTCTGAAATTCTTGAACAAGAAGGGAAACTAAAAATATAAAGAATCCATCAATTACCCTTTTTTTTACATTTTATTGAGAATATTTTTCCATGGTGACATGATTCATGATCCCCACACACACATTCTCCTCCCCCTCCCAAAGCCAACAAGCAGTTCCACTGGGTTATTCATGGATCGTTGTTCAAAATCTATTTCCATGTTATTCATATTTGCAGTAGAGCAGTTCTTTAACATCAAAATCCCAATCACATCCCTATCAAACTCAGTGATTGATCATTTATTTTTCTAATGCATTTCTGCTCCCACAGTTCTTTCTCTGGATGTGGATGACATTCTTTCTCTTAAGTTCCTCAGGATTGTCCTGGGTCATTGCATTGCTGCTAGTAGAAAAGTCAGTCACATTTGATTGTGCTACAATATATCAGTCTCTGTGAACAATGTTCTTCTGGCTCTCTCCTTTCACTCTGTATCAGTTCATGGAGGTCATTCCAATTCACATGGAATTCCTCCAGTTCATTATTCCTTTGAACACAGTAGTATTCCATCACCAACAGATACCACAATTTGTTCAGCCATTCCCCAACATTTTCCAATTTTTTGCCACCACAAAAAGCACAGCTATAAATATTTTTGTACAAGTCTTTTTCCTTATTATCTCTTTGCAATACAAACCCAGCAGTGGTATGTCTGTATCAAAGGGCAGGAAGTCTTCTAAAGCCCTTTGGGCATAGCTCCAAATTGCACTCCAGAATGGTTGGACCAATTCACAACTCCACCAGCAGTGTATCAGTGTTTCAATTTTGCCACATCACATCCAACATTTATTGCTTTCCTTTGCTGTCATATTAGTCAATCAGTTAGGTGTGAGGTGGTACCTCAGCATTGTTTTAATTTGCATTTCCTTCATTATTAGAGATTTAGAACACTTTCTTATGTGCTTATTGATAGTTTTGGTGTCATCCTGTGAAAACTGCCTATTTATGTCCCTTGACCATTTGTCAATTGGGGAATTGATTGATATTTTTTTTTGTAGAATTGACTTAGTACCTTATATATTTGGGAAATTAAACCTTTGTTAGAGAGTTTTGTTATAAAAATGTTCTCCCAATTTGTTGCTTTCCTTCTAATTTTGGTTGCATTAGTTTTGTTTGTACAAAACCTTCTTAATTTAATATAAACAAAGCCATTTGTTTTACTTTTTGTAATGTTCTCTATCTCTTGCTTAGTCTTAAATTCCTTCCTTTCCCACAGATCTGACAGGTATACTAGTTCAAGTTCATCTAATTTATTTATGATTTCACTCTATTTTAAGTAATTTACCTATTTTGAATTTATCTTGGCATAGGGTATAAAATATAGATCTAAATCTAATATCTCCCATACCATTTTCCAATTTTCCCAGCAGTTTTTGTCAAATAGTGAGTTCTTATCCCAAAAGCTGGGGTCTTTGGGTTTATCAAACACTAACCTAATGAGGTCACTTACCCCAAGTTTATTCCACCAATCCTCCTTTCTGTCTCTTAGCCAGTACCATATTGTTTTGATGACTATAGCTTTATAGTATAGTTTAAGATCTGGAACTGCTAGACCACCTTCCTTCACTTTTTTTTTCATTATTTCCCTTGATATTCTTTATCTTTTGTTCTTCTAGATGAACTTTGTTATAATTTTTTCTAATTCTATAAAAAAGTTTTTTAGTAGTTTGATAGGTATGGCACTGAATAAGTAGATTAATTTGGGTAGGATTGTCATTTTTATTATATTAGCGCGTCCAACTCAGAAAAACAGTTAATGTTTTTCCAATTGTTTAAATCTAGTTTTAATTGTGTGAAAAGTGTTTTGTAATTGTGTTCATATAATTCCTGTGTTTGTTTTGGCAGATAGATTCCTAAATATTTTATATTGTCTAGAGCAATGATGGGGAAATTTTTTAAAGAGGGGGGCAAAGGAAAAGAAATGCTCATCTGTCTGGCTGTTTCTAAGACAATTCTTTAGAAGTTTCATTTTTTTATAATTTTAAATGGAGTTTCTCTTTCTAACTCCTACTGTTGACTTTTGTTAATATATGTAGAAATGCTGATGATTTATGTGGGTTTATTTTATACCCTTCAACTTTACTAAAGTTATTAGTTATTTCCACTAGCCTTTTAGTTGATTTTCTGGGGTCCTTTAAGTATACCATCATGTCATTTGTAAAAAGTGATAATTTAGTCTCCTCACTGCCTACTTTAATCCCTTCTATTTCTTTTTCTTCTCTAATTGCTACTGCTAGTGTTTCTAGCACATTATTGAAAAAAGAGGTGATAATGGGTATCCTTGCTTCACTCCTGATCTTATTAGGAAGGCTTCTAACTTGTCCCCATTGCAGATGATACTTGCTGATGGTTTTATATATATATACTGTTTTTTATTAATAGTTCTTTTACTTTCAATTTGATTAATTTCTCCATAATTTTAGGATTTCTAATTTAGTTTTTATCTGAGGATTTTTAATTTGTTCTTTTTCTAATTTTTTAAGTTGCAAGCCCAATTCATTGATCTCCATCCTCTCTATTTTGTTGGTATAAGGACTCTGGGATATAAATTTTCCCCTCAGTACTGCCTTGGCTGTATCCCATAGGTTTTTGATATGATGTCTCCTCTTTAATGAAGTCTGTAATTGTTTCTATGATTTCTTCTTTAACCCACCTGTTTTGAAGAATTAGATTATTTAATTTCCTATTAACTTTAAATTTGCCTTTTCATGGGCCCTTGTTAATTATAATTTTTACTACCTTATGATCTAAAAAAGTGGCATTTATTATTTCTGCTTTTTATCATTTGTTTGCAATATTTCTATGTCCCTATACATGGCCATACATGGTAGATCTTTATCGCTGTTCAGTTTTCTCCAGATATCTATTAACTAATTTTTCTAGCAATTAATTTACTTCCCTTGCATCTTTCTTATTTACTTTTTGTTTCACCAATTACCTTCTTAAAGGAATCCAAAATTTTAAAACCACATACAAATTATAGTCAAATTCCAGAACTCCCAAGGCAGGGAGAAAATACTAGGAAAAGCCAGAGGGAAAAAATCAAATATTGTGGAGGTACAGTCAGGATGACACCAAACCTACCAGTTTCTAAATTAAAGGATTAGAGTGTATGGCATATGATATTCCACAAGGTAAAGGATCTAGGCTTACAACCAAAAATTGCATACTCAACAAATTGGGTATAATAATGTAGGGGGAAAAATTAATAATTAATGAAATAGAGAAATTGCAGGCATTCCTGATGAAACAGCCAGAGCTAACAGGAAAATTCAATGATCAAATCCGACATCAAAAGAAGGATTAAAAAGTAATCAGAAAAAAAACTGAAGGAAATCAATAGAATTAAACTAATCACATAAGTGCATGGGAAAGTAGTAACTAGGACACTTAATATTTCTATAGGACTAGAGATACCTAAAGTACTTACTATTCTTAAAGTAATCAAGGGAATCAATGGGGTTAAACTGATTATATTCTATGCATGGAAAAGTAACTAGATAACTAGAATACTTAAGATACAAAAGGTAAAAGAGATATTTAAGGTACATTAAAATAATATAAAGTAAGAGAAACAATGGTGGTAAATTGATTGTATTACTAGTAAGGTGATAACTAAGATGTTTAAGATGTCTAAGATACTTGAAATACCTAAGATAACTAAAGTATGTAGGATATTTAGGGTACTGAATATACTTATGAAGTTTATCACTATTAAGGCATTGAGCAGAGCATAGGTAAACAAAGAGCATGAATTAAGTGGAATATGATAGGATGATATTCAGAAAATTATAAGAAAAGAAAGAAGAATACACTGGGGAAAGAAAAAAGGAGATAAAGTTGGAGGTGATTTCACATGAAGATACATGGAAGAATAAATGCAGTGGAAGAAAAGATGAAAGGTGGTAGGAAATGCTTAAACTCTACTCTCTAGAACTGACACAAAGTGGGAATAACCGCCACACTTAGTAAAGTATAGAAATCTATCTCACAACAAACTGGGAGAAAAATCTTTATGGCAAGCTTCTCTGACAAAGGCTTCATTTTTCAAATATATAGAGAACTAAGTCAAATTTTTAAGAATACAAAGAATTTCCATCTGACAAATGGTTAAAAGGATATGAACAGGTGATTCTCAGATGAAAACATTAAAGTATCTTTAGTCATATAAAAATGTTCCAAATTACTATGGATTAGAGAAATGCAAATTAAAACAACTCTGAGGTAACGCCTCATACCCATCAAGGTGGCTAATATGACACAAAAAGGAAATTGGAAAAATTGGTACACTAATCCACTGCTGCTAGAACTACAAACCAATACAACCATTCTGGAGAGAATAATCTATAACCATGCTCTAAGAGCCATAAAATTATGCAATACCCATTGACTCTGTAATACTTTTCCTAGGTCTATATCCCAAAGAGATTAAAGATATGAGAAAAAACCCTATCTCTACCAAAATATTCATAGCAGCTCTTTTTGTGTTGGCAAAAACCTGAAAACTGAAGGGATGGCCATCAATTAAGGAATGGCTCATAATGGAATACTATTGTGCCATAGTAAATGACAAACAAGGTGATTCCCCAAAAAACCTAGAAAGACTTATATGAAGTGATGCAAAGTAAAGTGAGCAGACTCAGGAGAATGTTGTACATAGTAACAACAACAATGTATTATGATGAATTGTGAATGATTTATCTATTGTCAACAAGGCAAGGATCCAAGATAATCCCAAGATACTTGTGACAAAAAAAGGATAACCACTGCCATAGAAAGAAAAGACAATTTCTAAATGGAAAATGAAATATATCAATCTTACTTTATTTCTTCCATGAAATTTTCTTTGATATAGACAATGTGAGTTTTCTTTCACAACATGACAAACATGGAAATAAGTATTATATAATAATAGGTATACAACCTATATCATATTGGTACCTTTGTGGGGAGGGAGAAAGGTGAAAGGGAGAGAGAGGATACAGATTGTAAAATGTCAGAAAGCCAATATTGAAAAATGGCATTGACATGTAATTTAGAAAAAAAATAAAAAATTATTAGTAAAAAAAAATTTGACCTCAGACATTTACTATCTCTATGACCTTGGGCAAGTCACTTAACATTTTTTGCCTTGAATTTTAAAATACCTTTAAATGAGCTGAAGAGGGAAATAGAAAACCACTGCAAGTATCTTTGGGAAGAAATTTCCAAACGGGGTCATGATGGGTTGGACACCACTGAACAACAACAGGAAAATAGAGATCAAAACAAGCTCAGAGATATCATTTCACATCTATGAGATTGGCAAAAATGATAAAAGGGCAAGATGACAAATGTGGGAAGGGAAGTGGAAAAATGGGGTTATTAACACTCCTGGTGGAACTATGAACTGATTCAGCCATTTTAGAATTATGCTCAATGAGTTACAAATCTGTTTATACTTTTCAACTCAGCAATAACACTTTTAGGTTTGTTTCCAAAGGTGACTCAGGGTAAAAGGAAAGAAGGTATATGTTCTAAAATATTTATAAGAGCTTTTTTTGTGGTTGCAAAGAACTGGAAATTGAAGAAATACTCATTAATTGAGTGATAAACAAACAAGTTGTGGCATATTATTGTGATGGAACACTACTGTGACAAGAATGCTGAAGAGGTTAATTATGGGAAAGCCTACATGAAATTACATGAAAGAGTGAAATAACCAGAACCAAAAGGACATTATATTCTGCAACAGAAATATTTTCTGAAGAATAACTTGTGTATGTCCACCTCCACAGAAAGAAATGATAAATAGAAATAAATAAGACATAATTTTATGTAGGCATATATATTTTGTCAAATTAGGCCTTTTGTAATTGAGGGAAGGAAGTGAGGGAAGAAGGTAAACTGAGTATTTTAATGTAACAAATTTTTAAAAATATCTTTTAATCACATTTTTTTAAAATGACACTGATGAACATGAATGAGACATTTCACTGGAGATCTCCTTCCAAGTTGACACTGAATATATAAATAACATTCTTTGGTTATGCCTTCTTAATCAATCCTCAGAGACCACAGCAATCCTGGACAATAGCCAATCCCACCTGAGAAGCCAGGCCAGAGCTTTAGCTGTGAATTTAGAGTGTCAATTCTCAAAGTGTGGCCTAGATAATTATGGGGATACTTAAACCATTTTCAGGGGTCAACATTAATTTAATAGCAATTAAATCATTATCAACATTAATAATAATACTTTTAAATTTCTAATGGGATAAATATTGAGAGATATAACCAATCAATCAATCGACATTTATTTAGTGCCTACTAGGTGCCATACAAGTAGCAAAGTGATGTAGTGGATACCGCAACAGACCTGAAATCAGGAAGTCTCACTGTCCTAAGTTCAAATCTGACCTCAGACACTTACTAGCTATGTGGTTCTAGGCAAGACATTTTAAACCTGTTTGCCTCAGTTTCCTCATCTGTAAAATGAGCTGGAGAAGGAAACAGTAAACCACTCCAGTATCTTTTCCAAGAAAGTCCTAGATGGGGTCAGGAAGAGTCAAATATGACATAACAACCAACAAAACTCTTTTGCCAGGCACTGTGCCAAATGCTGGAGATATAAAAAAAGGGCAAGATAGTCCCTAACCTCAATGAGCTTCCCATCCAATGGAGGAAGCACATGCTTTTTAGGTTCTACATTAATTTTTAAGAATTTAAAAGTGTCTTGAGATCAAAAAAGTTTGGGAACCATCTCACAATCGATCAGTCAATCAGCAACCATTTTAATACATGACACAGGCCTTGTGATCAAGAAGCTTTACCCTTGCAATTAAATTCTGATTTAATATTTGAAAGATGTCCAATTCCATCTGCATAAGGAACTCCTGATTTGGGAGCTCCTTCCACTCATGTAGACTGTAATCCATCCATGAATGACAGTACATTTAGAGAAGAGAATTGCCTGGTATATGAGAAGTTTAAGGGACTCGTTGAGGATCTCATAGTTAGTGAGCATAATAAAAGGATATGAACACACAGTTTCCTTAGTCCAAACATCAAGTGAGATTAGACACAATATTGGGCTCAGCCAAGAAGACCTGGGTTCATTTCCTGCTTCAGATACATAACAGCTATGTGACCCTAGAGAAGTCTCTTAACTTCTCTGATTCTCAGTTTCCTTATCTGTAAAATGAGCCTGATGATGGCATCTACTTCATAGGATTATTCTGAGAATGGAGTGAAACAGTATATTAAGCACCCTGAACACCCTTAAGTGCCAGATAAGTGTAGGCTATTATTAATATTTTTTCTTCTTGTTTTTCTGTCATTTCAGTCATGTCCTATTCTTTGTGACCCCATTTGGCATTTTCTTGCCATTTCCTTCTGCGGCTTGTTTTTTAGATGAGGAAACTGAGAAAAAGAAAACAGAGATAAGTGACTTTCCCAGGGTCACACAGCTATAAGTGCCTGAGGTCAGATTTGAACTGCCAGGCCTGGCATCTTATCCACTGAGCCATCTAGCCCTCCATTAGTACATTCTTTATGACAAAAATGCCTTTTGCAAACATTACACTCTTCAATAAGAATTTATTAAGTGCTCAACATGTGCTGGGCACATGTTTTAATCTATGAGACTATTTAGTCAAACCTTTACCCAAAAGGCTTCTCCAATATAATGAACCCCAACAAGTGATTGTCCAGCTTCTTCTTGAAGAACTCCAATGAGATGAAATCCATCCATTCGCTCCCCAAGTAGCCGGATGTATTTTTGGACACACCTCATATTGTCATGCAGAATCTAACTTGGATTTAATTAATTTCAATAAGCACACAATTCCCATGCTTTCCAATCTTAACCAAACATATAAAATCACCCTGCATAGAGAACATAATTCTGTGACAAACTTCCTGGTTTATTATTCCCATTTCCCTTCTCATTGCAGTTTTGCTTCATTGCCCAATTAGAAACATCTCTTCATCTGTGGTTGGTATGTGCATGTGTGTGTGCACACCTGTGTGTGTGTGTTCACATACAAAGAATAAATCCTTTCTCTAATGCATCATGTATCATTTCCTAAATGTTGACATTAAAAATTAATGATTTTTTCCTTCCAAATATGATGATATGCCATAGTTCTATAAGATATAAAGGAATTCTGAATCCAAATGTAGAACAATCATCTCTTTTTAACTATGTGTACAAAACAAGTAAAATGAGCCTTCACTATTGGCAAGAGTATGCTTTTCTGAATCAGAGTTAGTGGCAAACCTTTAAAAAATACATCTAGCTATATTGTGGAATACTGACTAGAATGCTGGATTTGGAGACAGGAAGCTCTGGGTTCAAATTGCCCTAAAACACTAATTATTTAAATATAGGCAAGTCATGAATTATCTCAATCCTGGATTCCTTAACCATAAAATGAAGATGATAGACTGGATGGCCTCTAAAGTCCTTTCTGACTCTAGATCTTAAATACTATAAATATTGAGAAAAAATAACATGATTTCCTAAAACTAGGAAAAATATAAACTATCTTGACTCCAAGTCCTCCAGTCATCAAAATTCCTCAGAGAATCACCTAAACTGCTCTCCTCTCCTCTAGTCACCTAAAGGGAAACCCTACTTTGTCACCAAGGCTAATACTTCTACCTTAATTCCCATTCCTTTCTGCCTCCTCAATGATTAATCTTCATCTCTCTCTCCCTCCCTTCCTTTTTATTTTCTTCCTTTCTCACTTTTTCTTTCTTCCTTTCTTCCTTCCTTCCTTTCTTTCTTTCTTTCTTTTCTTCCTTCCTTCTTTCCTTT
>NC_058132.1:673345390-673356718 GCF_016433145.1 Gracilinanus agilis | reverse complement strand
TTCCTTCCTTCCTTCCTTCCTTCCTTCCTTCCTTCCTTCCTTCTTTTCCTCTTCCTCCTCCTTCTCTCCTCATTTTCCTCCTTCTCTCCCTACCTCCCTCCTCTTTCTGGCTGTGTGTGTCTCTCTCTGTTACTATGTCTCTCTGTCTCTCCCTCCTCTCTTCTTCCCTCCTCCCTCCCCACCTTTCTATGTCTTATCTTGTTCACTGATTCCCCTCCTATCAATCCCAAAGCATGGTCATTTTGAAAACCTTTTCTTTAAATCTACTTTTCCTGACCCTCTATATTCAATTCAAGTGCATTGATCCATTTCCTTTTCCATTACTGATTTCTCAGCAGCTTTTAATAATCTTGATTATCTACTCTCCAAGCCCAATGGATTCTCTTCCTTTAGTGGCTTCAGAAACCTCTCACATTCTAGCTGTGGCACCTATTTTTAACATCTGGCACTTCCTTTCTATTCCTATGACCCTAGAACTAGTATCCATTACTTGCATACACTACTGAAATAACATCTTCAAAGGTCTTCCCGCCTCTGTATCCATTATTCAGGAATTTGGTCATGTTACTCCTGTACTAAAAAATCTTCAGTGACTCCAGTACCCACCTAGTGAATCTCAATCTCTTTCCTGGTATTAAAGGCCTTCCACAAGCTAATGTTGCCCACCTCATCTCCCACCTTTCTAACATTAACTTATATTATCCTATTATTCCCTGACCAATACCTCATACTCTCTACTCCTGACTAATTGATCTACTCTTTGCCCTAAACATGCCCTGAGCTCTCCCTCCTAGATCCCTTTTCCCAACCTATTCTTTGGCCTTTGAATATCCTCTTCCCTTCATTCCCCATGAAATTCTTCCCCATTTTGCCAAGCTCAGTTCCAATATCACCATGTCAGACTCCCAATTAGTCAAAACCTCCTGAACTTTCAGAGTATTTTGATTTACAACTCTCTAGTGATTATCACATAATAAGGAGTATGAGTTCTCTATGAGGGCTTTATCTCTCTACTGAACTAAAGGTATGGTAGATTTAGTAAAGTATTAATGCATTTAGCTCTGGAGTTGGAATCAGGAAGCTATGAGTTCCAATCCCACTTCAAATACTCAAAAAGCTATGAGTTCCAATCCCACTTCAAATACTCAAATACTTGAGAGCTTTGTCACCATGGATACCTTCATATAATTTCTCTTTGCCTCAGTTTTTTCATGGGTAACATATAGATAATAATATCTATTGTACCTGCCTCACAGGATCATAGATTTATAACTGGAAAGGCCACTAGAAGTCAAGTCCAACTCCTTCATTTTACGTGTGATGTCCCATAAAGATGATGCAAAATTTTACAAAACCATATGCTAGGTGAGTGCTACTCACATTCAGAGAATCCAGGATTTAGAAGTAGAATGGAATTCAAAGGCTATCAAGTCCTCCTCAGCCCTCTTTTTACAGATGAGGAAACTAATATTCACCAAGTGATTTTTCCAGGGTCTAGCCCATCTAGGGTTGTTGTGAATCTCAAATAAGAAGTATTTTTGAGAATTATAAAATATTATAAAAATGTCACTTATTTTCTAAATGTTGTATCTTTTTCAGTGCCTAGAAGAATGTTCTACACATGGAAAACATTAAATAAATATTTAATTAGAAATGAATTAAATTTTATAATAAAATTAGGGTCTTTATTCCAATAAATGAGAAATAGTAAGGCAGAGAGATAGACTGTTCTGAAGTTGGAAAGTCCTTTGCAGTCCTTTATTCCAAACCCTTCATTTTACAATTGGTGAAGCTCAGACACAACAAGGTTAAATAATTATTTTTGTACTATTATATCATTCTGCCTCCCAACACCTGGGTCTAGATCCTGCCTCTGACATATAGTAATGTGACCCAGGTCTGCTGACATTCTCTCAGTACTACTGAGAAATTCTCTAAGGTTGAAAGTTAGAATGAAGTCACTGACTTGAATAATGAGAGAAGTTTCCCCATCAGGAGTTCCCCCCAATGATGAAATTCTAGGACCAGATTTTTTTTTTATTCTAAAAAGTATGGCATTAATTACACATACAAAAAACCTTCTCTAAAACATATTGAGGCAGCATGTTGTAGTAGAGAAAGCACTGGACTTGGAATTAGGAAGACCTGGGTTTAAATCCCATCTTGACACTTGTTAGTTGTGTAAATCTGGGCAACCCTTCTGTGCCTCAAGTTTCCTCATCTGTAAAAAGAGGGGATTGGACCTTATGACCACCAACAACCCTTCCAGCTCTAAATCTAAGATCCTATAAATGGAACTAACTCTCATGAGCCATTTTGTTTATGAGTCTGAGGGATGCCAAGTCATGTTAAGAAGCACTTATTAGGCAATTGCTATATGTCAGGCATTATTCTAAGCACTGGAGATACAATTACAAGTAAAAAGATAATCACTGCCCTCAAGGAACTCACGTTCAAATAATGAAAGACAACAAATAAAGGAAACTACAAAGGAAGAGTGGGAAAATAACCGCTCAGGGACATCCTAGAGAATCACAGCCACGCACACACATATACATACTCTCATATAGACACACTGATAGATAAACATATAGAATTACATCAAACACATACACATATAACCACAGATATGTGGACTTAGCTATGATATATACAATAGCCATATATGTCCATTTTATAATTGTTTTAATTGGTATATTTTCTTACATCTAGTTCCTTTTACATGTCTTTAAAACAGTTAAAATCTTAATTTACATTAAAATGGTAATATACTACTAGTTAGTGTGGGAAGGGACAATTAATCCTTCAGTGATTCTAATAGGGCAAACTTTTAACTTCCTAAAAATATGCATGACCATACAAAGGATATTCCTTTGCGAAATCTGAAATGTGGAAACCATAAAGCATTAATTCATTTTGAATTATCAAACTTCCCTGGGTTTATAGCAGCTTGTGATGCCTTAATCTTTTCTTTAACTCCTATAAAATTATAGAAAGGTACTTAAGGAGATCTCTAAGTCCCAATTATTTCCAAATATCTTGTCAAATACCTAAACTTGTCCATCTAAAAAAAAAAGCCTAACTCTTCTCTCTGCCTCAGATAATTGCATTTCTTGGAGTCTACACATTATGTGCCAATAAGCGTTGGGAAAAAAAAAAACACAACATAATTGAGTAGAAGGCTAGAGCTGTTTGTAATTCCCATGCATGCTGGCATTGGAGATATGACATTTTGGGGTGAAGGTAGAAAAATGAGATCAATCTAATAATAACAGCCACCATTTGCAAAATATTTGCCTCAAAACACCGAGGAGATGAAAAGAATTTATTTAATTTTTAATGGGACCTTTAGTTTCTTACATGTGTAGAATTTTAAAGGAAATTAAATGAATGTAGGCATGAATGAATGAATGAATGAATGAATCAATCAATCAATCAATCAATCAATCAATCAAAAAGCATGTAATGAACCTAATGGGTGATGAGCACTGAGCTAAGTGTTGGAGATTCAAAGACAAAAATGAGGCAGCCTTTGCCCTCAAGGAACTTGCATCTGGTCTTTATAGTCTCTCTTGAAATAGTTAAAGGAGAAAGCATTTGTTTTAAGGTATACTCAATCTTTTGAGATAAGTTTTAAACATCAGAACAATCAGTTTTTCTCTAATGAGAAATATGCATTCCCTAAAAGAACCTCCCTATGAAAAATGAAGCAATAAAAACCACAGGGTCTATAGTAAAAATGTAGTAAGAGGCACAACACTAAAACTCTGTTAGGGCCATACCTACTTGCAAAAGATAGTAAAGTAGCACAATTTTATATATGTTAACTGGTTAAGAAAGACATGACTATCACAATAAATGGTAGCCGTATCTGAGGTCTCAGACTGCTACTCTGAGCAAGCTGGAAAGTCCCAGACCTCAGGCTGGAGGCCATCGCAGAAGATCTTGGGGGTGGAGTGAACCTGCCATTCTTCCCAATCCCCAACTTCTACTTCCCCAAAAGATATACAATAAACATTGTCATTTGCTCAAAGTTCAATTGCAGAATTGTCATTGGAACTTGGAAAGACTTATTTTCAAAATTTGCCTTAAAGTAGAATTGACTGTACATAAAGATCATGTAGGATGCTATAAAACATCCCTAGAGAGGCCAAATGCATGATGGATAGAGAGCTAAATAGAGACAGGAAGACCTGGCCTCAAGTTCCACCTGGTCAAGTCATTTAACTTTCCAAAGACACAGGCAACTAAATCCTTGAAACTATAATTTACAGAGAAGGAATCAGTCTGAGTTGGAACAAGAAGTTCATCACTGGGAACTTGCTACTCTAGTGAAATCACAGCTACAATGTCATTCCCCAATGCCAACCACCAACAAATCCATTTAGAATAAGATACTTGAATCTTCCACCCTGAGGAGTAAATGGAAGGCAGTAAGTATGGATGTAAGTTATGTCATCCATTCATATTCCAATGACATCTGACAACATAAACTTGATGGGTCTAATGACTATGGAAACATATGTGCAAGGCTTGGATTCACTTTTATTCTGTTTGTTCCTCATGTCTGCAATGTTCTCCCTTCTTTTCTCTTCCTCTTGGCACTCTTGGATCTCTTCAAGGCTCAGCGCAAATGCTTCTTCCCTCCAAAAAGCCTTTCCCAATCACCCCAATTGCTCATGTTCCCCTCTAAAATAATTTTGTATTTAGTGTTTGCATATAGACATGTCTATTTATTAATATGTTCATAATTTAATATGATCATATTCATAATTTAATATATTTATCTATTTTGTTTTCAACTTTATATCCAAAGACATTTAGAGCAATGCTGAGGACATAACCGATGTTTAATAAATATTGTTTGAAATGAGTTGAATTGAAATGAATGTCCCAGAAATAAATCTGAGTATTTTATAGGTAGTCCTCAAATAAATGGAGATTTTTGGCTAAATGGCCAGATGGAGGGGCAGCTGGGTAGCTCAGTGGATTGAGAGTCAGGCCTAGAGATAGGAGGTCCTAGGTTCAAATCTGGCCTCAGACACTTCCCCGCTGTGTGACCCTGGGCAAGTCACTTGACCCCCATTGCCTACTCTTACCACTCTTCCACCAAGGAGCCAATACACAGAAGTTAAGGGTTTAAAAAAAAAAAAAAAAAAGACCAGATGACCATTTTCCTGGTATGTTGTAAAGATAATTCTTTTTCATATATCAATGGCCCACATGACCGAAAGAGAATCTGAAAGCTAGAAAGGACTGGACAACCCTTATAGTCTCATCTTGCTCTGAAATTCCATAAAATTCTGTGATAAAGATACAAAAGCAGTCAGTCCTATAACCAAAATTCGGAATATCAGCACCAGATAGAATACTTTATGAATTTTGATGAACTAGCAAATGGGGGAGTGGGGGAAGAAACCTATTTTGTTTCTGTTAAATGCTTATAAAGACATACTGTAAGTACATGCTTTGAGTAGGAGCAAAGTAGATAAAGCAGGCTTGATCGTCTCTAATAGCAGGCTGAATCCAAATTTGCTCATTTCAAAATTGCATTTTATCACTAAGTACATTACCCCAGCCATTGTTTTAACTGAAAAACTATCAAATAGTTAAGATTGTAATTTTTTAGCTGCAGGCAGCATGGAATCAAAATCATGAGTTCTCCCATTCTCATCAGATACTGAATAATAAAACTAGATTAATAGGAGAGACTATTTTCCCATTAATCCCAATCATTAGGATAATAATGAACGTTCTTTGTAACAATAAGTGTGATTCTTTGCCCTATTTGAAATCCTTTAGTATCTATCCCATCTCATTCTGAAATCATAGGACAAAATTTATTATAAAGGCTTTTAAGAAGTGATCTTCAATTTCTCTACTATATCTAACAGTTGGTGATTATATAAATGTGAAAAAAAGGTTTGATGACACATTGATTTATATATCCATGAATGAATGAATAAGTATTTATTAAATGGTAACTATGTGCAAAGCATTGTGCTAAATGTTAGGAATACTAACAGCAATGCAATAAACTTCCTTCCTCTCAAGAAACTTACATTTTACTGGAAGAAACAACACATTTAGAAGCTTTTATAAACAGGTCAGGTGGAAAGGTCTCATGATTCTTATGGTGAAGTCCTAAATTAGACATTAGAGTATTTCATTGATGACAATACCTTGATAAAATCCTATCAGTCTAGAATGTTGAATCATGTAAATCTACCAAAAATTTTGACAGGGAGAACTTCCTTTTCAGGGTCTTTAGGCTCTAGTACACCTCTGTCTGCCAGCAGTAGTTGTTGATATTGGTAGCCCCGAAGAGCCACTTTTCCCCAGTCTTGAAGACGTTGCTATTCCCAAGGCTCTTAGGTTTAGCATTCTGGAACATCTCTGAGTCTAGAGAGAGGTGTTGTTTGAAATAGTGATGGCAACTTGATTTGCTGATACATGACACTTTCTTGTCTTACTCTCAAGGATGTCTTGCTGGACCCTCTGCTTTTTGGGTGAATATTGTCAATAGTGTCAAAAGCTAATTGATATGGTCTTTCATTATTTCCCAGGGTAGGTACATGGTGTCAATACCATTAATGATGGTATTGAGCTCCGTAATGACTAGAGGTGGTAGAAGAGCTTAGGGACACAAATTTCCATTGGATATCAAGGATTGGAACTCCAGGTTGTCCTGAAGTCCAAAATACCATGCTGGTTGACTAGAAAACATTGAATTATTGGCATGATGTGGATATAGTGGTCCCTAAATTTTGATTTAGAACATCTGGGTTTGGATTCCTGTTATACTTAATTGACCCTGGAAAAATCATTTAAACTCTTGTGCCTTGGTTTTATCATCATGATGGAAATTGAACTTTGTGGTCTCAAAGATCCCTTCTAGTGACTTGTCTGACATAGAGTAGGCACTTAATAATGATTGACTTTCTAATTGACTGACAATCCTACGATTCTAATCCTGGAAGGTACCTCAAAGATTCTGTAAACTAGGGACTTAGCCTTTTTTGTAAGTTCTATGGAACCCTTTGTATAGTCGATGAGACCTGGAGATCCCTTCTTGAAGTGTTTTTAAAAGAATAAAATGAAGTACATACAATTATAAAGAAAATTATATTTAAACAAAATAATAAAAAAAACCTTAAAGGTCAAGTGTTTTAGTTGAAAACCCTTTATTCTAGCTTTAAAATTGTTTAGATGAAGAAATTTAATCTTGTGGATTTTTGATTCTTATCCAATTCGGTTCCATTCAAATCAGTCTAGAAATTTCCTTCTTTCCTATTTTATAAAGTAGTGATGGTGAACCTTTTAGAAATTGAGTGTCCGAAATGCAACCCTTGTGCCACATGCATGTGAACCCCTTGCCTTACTCCAGACAGGGGAGGGAGAAAGTGCTCCCATTGGGCTGCTGGGCAGAGGGGCAGGGGATGCAAGAAATGTCCTCATGCACACATGGAGGGGGGATGGAGCAGCCCCCTCCAGCACACATACCAAAGGTTCATCAAATGGGTTTATAGGATGAAAAGAAAGCATAGAGGAGAAAAAAGTAACATGGGAAAATACACTAAGCCTATATAATTTTTCTTCTCTAATTTATATATTTCATATTTCTACAGAAAAGGACACTGAAACACATTTATATATTTTCTAATTAAATTAAATTTCTTGACCTCTTTAGTAAGTGGTATGCAGTAAAAAGAAATTTTTCTGATGGGCAATCTTCTTGAAACAAATGTCTTGTCTAAGAAAGTTTATTTTCTCCATGACCAAGCTTCTATATTCTGGGATATTTCTGACAACCAGGGAGAAAATCTTGGATTTGAAATGTACTTGGCCTTCTCTTTGTGGAATAGTTGAATACTATATAAGTTATGTATAAAATGAATTTTTATAAGGCAAATCCTACTTTCCTGTTAATTGCTATTGAAAAACAAAAGAGTGATTGTCTTGAGAAAAAAGCCTCCTAAAGATAGAAAACTTTCTATGAGAATGAATTAATAGAGTTGCCAGCCCCCGGGAAATCTAGACATGGACATAGAACAGAGATATATGATAATTTGGAGGAGCTTTGTTTCAGTCCCCAAACCAGCAAATAGCTTTGCTCCCTCAGTTCTTTGTAGCATCTTCCCACAATCTGGAATCTCCCTTATGTTGTCACTATATTCTCATATTCCCCCCTGGATCACAATGGTTACTTTCAGATAGGCTGATCTAACTCCATGAATCTTTCTTTTTATTTTCTTTCCATGCTTGCCTAAATGTGACAGAATCTTATTGCTCAGCTTATAACCCATTATAAACATGATGTGCTTTGGGGACAAAATTCTTTTTTTCTGGAGACTAGATTATGTAACAAATTATTTCCCTGTGCTAATGATTCTGTAATTTGATAAACCTGCATCTTCCTTTCTGGCTATATGGCTTGATATATTGGATTGGTGTAAAGGTCTTTATTTCACCATATTCTAGACAGCTTGCTAAATCTATAAATTGCTGACCAGCACAGGTAGAGAGGATTTCCTCAAAAGAGATTTTCAATACCAATGAAATCATGGGTTCAGTGATTCCTATTCCTATCTTCCACTAAAGTCCTCCTCTAATGCCTCTTCATGGTAGAGATTTGGCTTTGGGCTCACAAGGTAATGCCAACTGTACACAAGCTGAGACAAGCCCAGCCAAGTTGGCAAGACTTGCTGATGGACTGTGCCTGCCATCCTAGATTAGCTGAGCTAAGCTCAGAGAGGTCCAGCACCTAGTAGGTTAGAGGGGAGTGAATTTTTCAGGCATAGTCATTTTCAAAGACTCTTCATTGAGTTGTAGAGGGATTGTAAATTCTGTGTTGAGACAAGTCAAGGAAATGGAATTAGAACACCTTGGACTACTGAAGAATTGTTTAGATGAAAAAGAAAAAACCTGTATATTGAGTTTACTTAGAATGGAATCTGTCTACCTATATACCGTTGGGTGTTAACTAGGAAAAAACACAGAACTATTAAATGGTCAGAAAAAACACTTTTTAATCAAGGAAAAGGGGTTCAGTGCTTTCTTCAAGGCCTCCACACAGAGGTGGGCACTACACACCCACTCAAGAGTCCCAAGACCCAGGTTGCTCTGGTCTCTGAGCCTGGGGAGAGTCAACTACACTAGATTGACAACTCCAAGGAACAAAAGAATTTGGGGAACTTATATACCTTTTGAGAAACTGAGGGACAAGGAGATATGATTGATTGACAGTACCAATATACAGACAGAATATAATCAAGCTTGGGAAAAGAATCATAGCTAGAGGCTAGGGTGTAAAGGAAGGGGCTGCTTACAATGGATACTAAAAGGGTAGTTCCTGCCCTGGAGTGGGTCTTCTTTGGAAAGGTTCTTTGATACAATGGGGAAGACTATCTAAGACAAAAAGAGTACTTAGCTTTTGCTTAGCCCTACCTGACTGGGATTGTCATTTATGTTAGGTCTATTATTCAGTCTGGAAACTGCTAATCTGAGATTCCCTTCAGGGTGGATTCTCATGGGAACAGGGAAAAAGTACCAACTTTGGGATCTCCAATTTACAAGCTAGTTCTAAAATTTGGGGTTCCTGGGATCCTACTAGCCTACAAGTTTGGAGTTTCTAGATTCCATGTTGACACTGGGCATGAGAGGGACCTGCAATAATTGCTTGGTGTCCAGATGACTTTTTCCACCAATTTAGAGAAGTAATTAACTGGAGGCAAATAGGACTTTGACCTCAGTGCTGACATTTGAAGTGACATGTTTCTCCTCTGGAAGGACAAGTTTCCATCTCATTGCAACAACTTCCTTTTCTCTGTTGACATGGAATCTAGAGACCCCAAACTTGTGGCTTAGTGAGATCTGATGAACCCCAAGTTTTAGAAATAGCCTGTAGGTTGGAGACCCCCAAAGCTTGTGCTTGTTCCCTGTTCCCATGAGAATCCACCCTGAAGGGAATCTCAGGCTAGCTGTTGTAGACTGAATAATGGACCCAAGGGTAAATGCTAAATACCCTTTTGCCTTAGGTAGTCTTCCCATTGTATCAGAGACCCTGTACCAGGAAGATACACCAGGGCAGGGACCATCCTTTAGTATCCATTGTGTAAGCAGCCCCTTCCCTTACACCCTAGCCTCTAGCTATGATTCCTTTCCCAAGCTTGATTGTAAATCCCATCCTTACCAGTACAATGTCAATCATCTTTCCCAGCCCCTGGATCTTCCCAAATGGTATATAAGTTCCCCAATTTCCTTTGTTCCTTGGAGTCAGCATCTAGCGCGGTGTCACTCCCAGGGGGGTCAGGGAGCAGAATGAAGCAGGGTTCAATTCTTGGACTCTGCACAAGGCAAAGCTCTGCAGAAGAGGCCAGGTACCCCTGTTCCCCCTTTCCCTTGATTAAAGAGTGGCTTTATGATTATTTAATAGTTCTGCGTTTTTTCTAAGTTAACATCTCCTTGCCCCACCTCTTATCCACCTTGTCATGTAGGACATACACCCCAGGTTACCAACTGCAAGGTCATGTGGCCATGATGCTTGACTCCCATGTGGTTGAGGACTAAACTCTGGGAAAAGGATTTCCTTTTATCCCAGTGAGACTGTCTTTATGCTCAGAACACTCCACAACTTACTCAACTGAATTTGTGCCAGAGGCCTGGATTCCTAACTACAATTTTGTACCTCCATAAGTAGCTAAGAATGAACTAAGCAATGTGAATATTGGCAGGAGACTGAAATTTATTACAGATCCTGTTTTTTTACCAAAGGTACAACTAATGTTTATCCAAAATGCTTACAGCACCAGATAAGCAAATGAATAATTAACCAGAACAATTAACTAATGAGCTATCACCTGGCCAGATCATAGAGATCTTTCCTATTTATAGATTAGAAAATTTACTATGTCTGCTTCCATTTTAATCAGGTAAAATCCCATTGATGCTCTTGATTGGGCAATTACACAAAGAGATACTTATAAGGACTGTTGTAAATCTGTACAATAAGACAACAGTAATGTATAGGACCTTGCCCATTCTTTTTTTCCTTTGCTTTCCATTGGTTTTTCTGCCTCTTCTTGGAGTTCTGTAAAAGACTTTGGATCAAGAATAGAAGTGAGGGGGGCAGCTGGGTAGCTCAGTGGATTGAGAGTCAGGACTAGAGACTGGAAGTCCTAGGTTCAAATCTGGCCTCAGACACTTCCCAGCTGGGTGACCCTGGGAAAATCACTTGATTCCCATTGCCCACTCTTCCACCTAGGAGCCAATACACAGAAGTTAAGGGTTTAAAAAAGTAAAAAAATACATACATATATATATATATAT
>NC_058132.1:673323827-673345155 GCF_016433145.1 Gracilinanus agilis | reverse complement strand
CTTATTTCTCTACCCGCTTTCTGAATAAATTCATTCTATCTTCTTTACTACTAAAGGTTATTTTTGAGATTACAGAAATTCTCTATCCATACATATATATATATATATATATATATATATATATATATATATATATATATATATATATATAAAGAATAGAAGTGAGACTCAAGTAAGAGTGGTTTTTTTTTAAAGCTGAAATTCCAGGTCAATGAACATTCCTTAGAAAGGGGACCCACAAAAGAATGCTATTTGACAAAAAATATGTATACATAAAACTATAAATTATTTATTTCTATTTATCATTTCTTTTTCCAGAGGTGGGCATACACAAGTCATTCTTCAAACAATATTTCTATTGCTGTATATAATGCTCTCTTGGTTATTTTTTTTTTCAGTCTTCATAATTTCATGTAGGTCTGTCAACGTGGGATCTAGAAGTCCCCAAACTTGTAGCTTAGAAAGATTTAATGACCCCCAGTTTAGTTAGGTAAAAGGTAAAAGCTCCAGGTTTGACCTTGTCATTTGAGAGTTCCTTCCAGAAGGAAAGTCCAACTCCACTAGTCTCAGACTAACCATAGACTGTAAAGTAGTTTAAGTGAGGGTGGTTAGTCCTATCAGGTGTTGAGTTTCTCTTCATTCCAGATGGATTCTCCTTTTGGGCCAAGGTCCTTTACCAACTGTGGCCCTGCCCTTGGCTGAGATTTTCCCTTTTGTGTCCACTGTAAAGTGTCAACCCCTCACTGCTATTCCTTTCCAGAACTCCTCATTTTCCTTTGTTACCATTATACAGGCAATCAACTGTCCCTCTCAGCCTCAGTCCTCATGTTCCCCTAGAAAGGTATTTAAGCTTCCTGACTTTAATGGCTACTTGGATTTGTCCAATCTAGCATGGTTTGCTTTCCCAGGAGTCAGTGACCAGAGCAATCAGAGTTAAATCATCAGCCCGTGTAGGTCACAGCTATGTGTAGAGGCCTAATTCAGCACTGTACCCCTTCCCTTCATTAAAGAGTGGTTTTTCTGACTATTTAATAGTTCTGTGTTTTTTCCCAGTCAACAGGTCTTTCTATGTTTCCCAAAATCAAGCTGTTTGTCATTATCATAATCAGATGCCACAACTCGTTTAGCCATTCTCCAATTGATGGGGATCCCTTTATTTTCTAGTTCTTTGCCACCACAATGATAGCTACAAAAAAAATATTTTAGAATATATAGTTTCTTTTTATTTCCTTGATCACTGTAGGAAACAAAACTAATGGTGGTATTGCTGGGTCAAAAGGTAAAGAAAGTTTTATATCTCTTCGAACATAATTCCAGATTGCTCTCCAAAATGGTCAAATCAGTCCACAGTTCCATGAACAGTGTATTAATGTGTCCCCATTTTCCTACAACCTCTCCAAAATTTGTCATTTTGCCCTCTTACTATTTTAGTCAATCTAATACATATGAATTGATATTTCAGAGTTGATTTGATTTGCATTTATCAAATCAAAAGATTTGGGTATTTTTTCATATAGTTATACATAGCTTTGATTTCTTCATCCAAAACTATCTGTTCAAATCTTTTGACTGTTTATCAATTGGGGAATGTCTCTTCTTTAATGGGAGAAGAAAAGTAGAGAGTTATATGGATATTTAAATGTCAAAAAGAAATTAATTAATTAATTTTTTAAAGAATGCTATTTGAATTTAAGATTAGACAGAAAGAGGATTTTGAACCACATTTTATTTTATTTTATTTTTAAACCCTTAACTTCCGTGTATTGGCTCCTAGGTGGAAGAGTGGTAAGACCAAGAAAAGAAAGATTACTTGCCCAAGGTCACAAAGGTAGTAAATGAGAGAAGTGGGATTAGAACCTTGGTCTTCTAACTCCAGAGATCTTTTCATTGTACAACAGAGGAAACAAACAAAATTGGGGGAAGCCTATGGAAATAAAGTAGGCTCAAATGAGTGTAAACAAAACAAATCAAAATCACAAAAAAGCTTAAAGAGGAAGGAGGTGAAAGGAATACATAGGAATTAATAAAGGAAAACAAATACTTAGCAGTAACAACCTTCAACTATAAAGGTCACTAACAAGAAACTAGATAATTCAAAGAAAGGAAAACATAGGATCGATCGGAACTGTAGAGCAATATTTCCTCAATAGTTTCTTCAGGACCCACTTCGCATCTCCTCTCTCCATAAAGCCAATACTAAAAATGTGTAACCTTGCCCCTGTGAGCTCCATTAATGTAGTCAATCCCCCAAATAGAGTGAGTGCCTCCAGTTCAAGTTAATTTGAGAAACATTACCTTAACAATGATAACATATTTATGAAGCATTGAATCACACAAAAGTCATAGATCTAGGGTTTAGAAGAAAAGAAAAGGTCATCAACTCCCATAAAGAAATCCATAAAATACTGATTCATTATACTTTTCATAACAATGAAAATTGCCAATCACCAAAGCAATATTTGCATCCAAGAGAATACCATTCGCAGTTCTTTTTATAAGAAAACATAGATAAAGATAAGTAACATATTGTTGTTCAATCCTGTACAACTCTTCATGCCTTCATTTTTTTGGGGGGTGGCAAAGATACTGGAATGGTTTACCATTTCCTTTTCTAACTTATTTTGCTGATGAGGAAATTGAAAAAAACAGAATGAAATGATTTGCTCAGGGTTACATAGCCATTAAGTGTCTGAGGTCAAATTTGAATTCAGATCTTCCTGATTCCAGGCCTAGCACTCTATTCAGTTTGCCACCTATCTGCCTCAAAGCAACATATAGGTAATTTACAGTTTTTAGAGTTTCCAGGAATACTGAGAATTTAACTAACTCATTCTGATGAGCCAAAAAATCAAAACTTCAGCCCCAAATATTTTCTGCTCCCTTACCTTCCTCCTATGACAAACCTAAAAATGTTTCCCAGCTGAAGCTATCTTAACACCTCCTTGAGAAATGTTTATTACCCTGATGAATATTTACCTCCTTGGGCATGTTTATTACCCTGATGAATATTTACCCCTTTAATGAATGTTTGGCCAGGTGCTTCCTGACCCCTGATCCTGAAACCCCCCTCCCCTGATGCTTCCTGACCACCTATCCCTGACATCACCTTGATAATTGTGTACACACCAACCCCTTCCCCAAACATTTTTATATAAACCCCTGGCTGGAGAAGCCTCAGGGTCAGACCAGCTAATCTTCCTCTCTGCCACCAACCCTAGCTTCTCTGCTAGAAAATATATGGGTCTCTTCTTGCACATTGCAGTGTCAGGGTGATTCTTCCTGCCACGACCGAATCTGGGTATTAAAATTTGGGTACAGCAATTCATGATCGCACAGCTTGATCATTCCAATGGTAGGAATTTAATACAAATCTTCCTTATTCCAAAACCAATTTTTTCATGCTAAAATTGTAACCAATGCTCTGAATACATACATGATTGTTTTCTTTTCCTATTCTAAGAACTATTTTCATTTAGGAAGTGGCAACTAAGTACC
Source organism: Gracilinanus agilis (assembly GCF_016433145.1). Lineage (NCBI taxonomy): Eukaryota > Metazoa > Chordata > Mammalia > Didelphimorphia > Didelphidae > Gracilinanus > Gracilinanus agilis. The sequence continues at coordinate 673,341,660 of NC_058132.1, read as the reverse complement.
TAGTTTAAGAGAGGTCCTATTGTGGTGTCATTTCTCTGTTGACCTGCCTCTCCTGTCATTTGTTGTTCTCAGCCTTACATTTTCATCAGACTAGAGGATTACATAAATAGAGTTAAGAAGAACCTTAGAAGAAATGAAGCCCAGATAGTTTGTGTTAAACCACAGCTTTCTCTTGCCTGAGTTCAAACACTACAAAAAAAAAAAAAGCCTTTTGTTTTCACCACTGAATTGTTTGTTTGATTTTCCTGTGAAGTCCCCTTGAAGTCCCCAGGAAAATGTATTGGAAAGACACACCATTCAACTGCCTATCCTTGTCTAGATAAAAGATCATCTTCATCCACTTATTTTTTTTTCCTGTGTGGATTGGGACATTTTTTTTTAATTTTTATTTGGAATATTTCCCCATAGTTACATATTTCATGTTCTTTCCTTCTCCCCCCCAAGCCTCCCTAGCCCCCCGATTCACAATTCCACTGGGTTTTACATGTATCATTGATCAAGACCTAATTCCATATCATTGATAGTTGGACTAGAGTTATCATTTAGTGTCTACATCCCCAATAATATCCCCATCAGCCCATGTGTTCAAGCTGTTGTTTTTCTTCTGTTTCTCCTTCCACAGTTCTTCCTCTGAATATGGCTAGTTCTCTTTCTCATAAGACCCTCAGCCTAGCTCTGGATCCTTGCATTGCTGCTAGTAGAGAAGTCTGTTGTGTTCGATTGTACCACAGTGTATCAGTCTCTGTGTACAATGTTCTGGTTCTGCTCTTTTCACTCTGTATCAATTCCTGGAGATCTTTCCAGTTCACATGGAATTCCTCCAGTTCTTTATTCCTTTGAGCGCAATAGTATTCCATCACCAACAGATACTACAATTTGTTCAGCCATTCCCCAATTGTAGGGCATTCTCTCATTTTCCAATTTTTTGCCACCACTAAGAGTGCAGCTATAAATATTTTTGTAGAAGTCTTTTTCCTTATTATCTCTTTGGTGTATAATCCAAACAGTGCTATGGCTGGATCAAAAGGCAGATAATGTTTGGATTGGGTCTTTTGAGTAATGTGTATGCTCTGAAATAATCTAAAGCTCGATTCAATCAGCACAATATCTATGCAAATTGGAGCATCTGCAGGATAATCTAATAAATATTCTGATTTTTAGCATGTGTTAACCTGGATCTCAGACTGAGACAATGAATAGAATATTTAGATGCATCTTACTGCATCTTACTTCTGTAAGTAAGGGTTAGCCAAAAGAGAGAGAAAATTCTCTTTAAACCCTCCTATCTGCTTTCTACATGCAGCTGGGTGATGCTCTCTTTACACACATTGATTAAAAAATGACTAAACAACAACAACAACAGCAACATGCCAGATTGTATTGTTGGCATTGGGAAAACAATAAAAACTTAAACCATTCCTTATTTCAAGGAGTTGATATTCTAATGAGAGACACCAGAAATCCAAGCACATATACAAATAACTACAAAGTAGTCCAAGAGAAGATAACTTGAGAAGAAAGATATTAGTGGTTCTATGTCTCAAGAAGAGTTTCATGGAGGAGGTAGTGCTGAAATCACATCTTAAAGGAAAAAAGAGACTCCCATGAGGTTGAGATGAGAGAGCTCATTCCAGGCAGAAGATGGAGTGGCATGCATGAGAAATAGAGAAAAGGCCATTTCTGTTGGGTCCAAAAATACAGGAGGGAGAATAACGTCAAAGGATACCAGAAAGATATCCTGGGGCCAGGTTACATAGAGTTTTAAAATCTAAAAAAAGGATATTTATATTTTGTCCTAGAGGCATAAGAAGCCACTGGAGTTTATTGAGTAGTAAGATGATATAATTATCTCTGTACTTAAGGAAATCACTTATGCAACTGTGCAGAGGATGGAATAAAATGGTGAGAGGCTTGAGGCAATAAGACCAATTAAGATGCTGTTGAAATAATATGGGAAAGGCATTATAAAGGCCTGAATTAAAGTGGGAGCTATGTGAGTGAAGAGAAAGGACAGAGAGACATATTGTGAAGATTAGAAGCCCTAAGATTTGGTTCAGAAAAGCACCACTCCAGAGCTAAAAGAGGTCCTCACAGTTCTGTACAGCCCTAAATGTTTACTGATATACTAAAATATAATTGTATATATAATTTTATATAACGTGTATCCTATAGGATGCATATTATGCATCATGTTAGATATTACATGTATGAAAAATAATTTTATTTATAATATACCTATAATAGCTAACACTTTAAGGTCTACAAAACACTTTATAAATATTATCTTATTTTATCCTGGAAATAATCCAGAGAGGTAAGTGCTATTGTTGTCCTCCTTTTACTAATGAGAAAATTGAGGTTAAAGAAGGTTAAATCACACATAGCTAGTAAATTTGAACTTGGATCTCTCTGACTCCTAACTGCATCCACCAAATTCCTAATACTTAGGATAGATAAAGAGTCTGTAATTTTTATTAGCAGGGAACTCTGTCCAATATTGGAGATCACACTCTGTCTGTGGCTTAGTTCAGTCCTAGACAATCTCTTGTGACAGATACAGATGAAGTGACTTGCCATAGTCACATAACCAATAAGTATGAGAGAGAATTTTAATAGTTTTGAAGATCCTGAAGCCCAATTGTCTCTTGAGAATTGAATAGAGTGGGTTTAATGTGGTGCAATCTTATAATGGCCCTTCCCAAATAAAACTGAGGTTGATTCAAAAGGGCACTGGATTCAACAATAACTGAAAATCCTAAATTTCTTTAACCGAATTGACATTTATAAGGTCATGTCTGTCATGCAAACATTTAGATCAGTCCTATCACAGTGCAGAGAAATTATTAGGATTATTGAAGACTTATCAAGACATTTTCAATCATAATCTCTTATTGGGGTTTTGTTGGCAAAGATACTGGAGTGGTTTGTCATTTCCTTCTCCAGCTAATTTTGCAAATTAGGAAACTACAGCAAACAGGGTAAAGTAACTTGGCATGGAGCACACAGCTAATCAATGTCAGCGGCTGGGTTTGAACTCAGGTCTTCCTCACTCTAAGCCTGGCACTTTATCCATTTTGCCACCTTGATGCCTTTACTGATCTTATTCAAGCCCACTAAGATATCTGGTTTGGGCTTTCACAAAGCAAAAGAAATAAATCCCAGCCTGAATGTACAGAATATATGAGAGAATCTCAGAATTAGAGAGGACCAAATAGATCAACAGCTCATCTAGTCCATTTAAAAACTCAAACAACAATATTTTCTATGATATCTCAGGCAAATGGGCATCTAGTCTCTGAGCAAAGACTTCTAGAATAAAGTACTCACTGTAAATAAAGACAGTTCAGTGCACGTTCAGACACTAGTAATAGCTGCTTCTCTCTCTCTTCTAGCCACTAGTTCTAGTTTTTCTTCTTGTTAGAAACAAACAGAAATTTTATAATTCTTCCAGAAAAAAACTTGCTCCAGTGTGTTTCACTACCGTACAAAGGGAACCTTGGATTTTTAAAGGTCATTCCATAGAAGCAAAGGCTATAACTTCCTTCATCCATTAATCCAGAGTCTGGAATATCACGATCATTTTAATTATTTTGTTTATCATATTTCTAAGAAAAAATAGTAATGGGACATTTATATGCTATACAGTCCACAAGATTAAACTGAATAGTATTTAAACAAACAACTGAAAACAAAAAAAAATTGGGAAGTGGATAGCATAACTGATATTGGTGTTGACTACAATAATTTCATTCAGAATTTAAACCAATAAAAACAAGTTGCTAAAAGAAGACAAAAGGATCATGGAAAATCAATTATGAGCCCACATTTTAATTATTTGCCAAAGGTATCACCAACTTAGAATAGACACAACAATATAATATTCCAAAGAAGGTTGCATAATTATAAATACTTCATTCTCACAAAACACGAAGAAGCAGTGGAGGATAAAATCAATATAAAAAAAACTTTGGCAAGATATCCAACAAGGCAAAGTCATCCCAAGGCCTTTCAAAGATGAAAATGAAAAGAAGACTACAAATAGAAGAAAAATAGTAAAGATTTGCAAAACTTAATGCAATAGACTATTTTATACAACATCCATGAAGATGATACAATTATGAAGGTGTATAGAGATTGCTATCTAAAATTAGGAAAAATACCAAGGGCATGAAACAAATCTTGCATCATACTAATTAAAAAAAAAGTGACCAAGAAAATATCAACTACCTACTATATACAACAAATATACCTACTAGTCCATCTGTATAAAATTTTCATAAGAATCATCTAGACATAATTTAAGGACAACCTTGATGAGAGTATTAATAAGGTAAAGGTTTTCATAAATTACTTTCACCAATAAACCACATCTTTACAATCTCATAATTGACTGAGAAATGCAAAAAATATGAGATCCAACATTGCTTATTTTTTATTTTTTTATTGATTAGAAAAAGAAAATATGCAACAAACAGAATAGAACCAAAATGTCGCCTTGGGGACTCTTACAAAAAAGAATCCAGATAATTCAGGATTTGTTGGAAAATATAACAGAAAGAACATTGTTTAATGATCATCTTGTAATAAACATTAGAAGAGGCAAGAAACAAGTATACTTGCCAAAAGTATTCAACACAGTGATTAAAGATATCCAGAGTAGTCAAAATAAAGTAGAAGCCTTCTGTTGGATAGTAAGGTCCTCCAAATACTCATATTTGTGGATGGCATTGTTTTATAGCACCAAGTCCAAAAATATTGCAGAATCTCATGGAAGACATCTATTATCAAAAAAAGAATTGAAGTTGTCTATTCACAGAAGAAAGACCAAATGAATAAAAAAGGTTTACTGCCCATTTCTGAATGGACACCCCACAGAATTTGTCAAACAATATGCATGTCTTAGACAAACCATAAAGAGGGTCAATGAATTGGCCTCATGCTGGAAAAAGAGAAGAAGCTGTATTATTTTAGGGAAGAGACAGAGAATTTTTCCTGAAAAACAAGAATCTCATAAAAGCAAAGCCCACATTTTCAATACAAAATTTTTCCCAGTATTGTATGTGACAGCAAGACTTTAAATACCAATACCTCCAAAAAACTAAAGATGTATATTAGACAATCAGTCATAAAGTATATCATGGTGCATAGAAAAAAGACATCAATATATAACCAATAAAGAACTTCAAAGAAATATCCAAGTGAAGAGTCTCATCAAAGAATTTTATGGCAGAAAGAGAGGACGAGTTGATTACATATTAGGGCAAGGGAACAGAGGTGGATGGCCAGATTGCATTGATGGAACCCTAGAAGTGTCAGAAGAAAGTGAAGAATGTCTCTATCATGTCCAATGCATCCTTAGGAAGAGAGTGATAGATATGAGCAGGCTTGAAGTTTTGTTTTCGTCATTGAAAAAACTTTATTTTTTCATTGATATAGGATCATGTATATGTTTTGATTGTTGTGCATACTTCACTTTGCATCAGCTCAGGTCTTCCGAAGCTTCTCTAAATTATTTTTCACCATTTCTTTTGGCACTATACTATTCCTTTAAATTCAAGCACCACAGAATTGGCTATTCTTCAGTCAATGAGTAACTCCTTTGTCTCCAATTATTTGTATAACAACAAAACACCTCTAAGAATTTTGCATCTGAAGTTTTTAATGAGACGATTGTGGCAAGATATTTATTCTAAAAAGTCACACTGGAAAGATTTTCTTACTCTTGCTAGAATTCATTATTTAGCTCTTACAAATTGTAATGGTTGTTTTTGATGTGGCAATAATATCCAGCATATTATTGTTAATTGATATCCAAATGAAGAACACAAACATTGTGATGGAGAAGTTAGCAGAAATTCAGATCTATTTCTCATATTAATAAAATGATTTGTATAAACCAGAATGAAAACCAATAAGACATTTGGCAAGAAATAACAGTGCATGTGGGAATGCACCAAGAGAAATTACATTAAGAAATTAGGACACAACAGAAGAAATCAATAGAAAATATACACAATTTGGTCAGAAAGGTTCTTTTTGATGTATTCCCTGTAAGGTGGGGGTAGAAGAATTTTCCACTGTTTAAAAGAATTAGAAAATATTTTACAGTTGCCTATTAATATGGAAAGAAGTACATTAAAGTTAATTCTGAATCACTCAGAGAGAGAAGATGTATGTAGGAAGGATGAATGAAATCCACACATAATCCAAAAACCATTTACTTCAATGTTCTTCCCCAGGCAATATTTTGCCAGAATTATTAGCAAGAATTTAATATTGTTTTCCTTTTTCCATCTTTTCTTGAAGGCAATGACATCATCATAAAAATAGAAGTAACAGAAGGGGAAGAAGAAAGAACAGTTTTCATACCTATAGCTAGGGGCAAATTCTCAAAGAAACAAGTAATATAATGGATTAGAAGAGATAAAATTGACAATTTCAAAAGAAGATTTAAAAGCATTTACACGAACAAAAACTACACAGCTAGAATAAGATGATAAACTGTTGAGTTGGAAATTATTTGTATCAGATATCTTTCTCTTAGTATAATATCCAAGATATGTAGAGAATTAACTCGAATTTATAAGGCTAAGCTATTCCCTAGCAGATAAGTATTCCAAGGATATAAATAAAGTGCTCAAAAAATGTAAAATACTATCACCCCTTTGAAAACTGCCCTAAATCATGACTAGTAAGAGAAATATACATTTAAACAACCTGAAGTCTTCTTTATGACTCTCCTTCCTCAAATAATAGGGAAAATAAAAGATAGAAAGAGTCAGTGTTGCAGGTAGGATCAGTCAATATTGGAAGAATGTGGAAAAAATCATCACATTAATATATTATTTCACCAGTTAATTGATTCATATGTTCTGTAAAATAATGTTTCAGGTGCTTTATACCTGTTACTTTATTTGGTCCTCACAACCACCCAAGGAGGAAGTTGCTGTTATTATCCCCATTTTAGAACAGAGAAAACTGAGGCAATCAAAAGTTCAGAAGGGCTTATCCAGCATCACACAACTATTTTCAGAGGGCAATTTAAACTCTGTCCTTCTTAACTCCAGGTCCAGTATTCTACATATTGAGCCATATGTTGAGATAAGCAAACCTGATATCAGAGGACTGATGATAGGAGAAACATAACCTGTATTCTTCCTAGATTTCAATGGCAGATTTACTTTTACTCTGAGTCTACTACCTTGAATTTGTTTATAGTCAACTCTAAACTGAGTAAAAATCCCAACACAGCAATTGTGAGAGCCAGTTGATTATAACATGACCACTCTCTAACTAGATTTTGTCAAATATTTTCTTCCCTGGTCAAAGCTGGTCTTTGACCTTCCTTCCATATGGCACTTATCTTGATTATTTGATCATAACTGAACTTTCTCAGAAAGTGTTAAGTTTCTTCCCATTTTGTTAACAATTTTCCTTCCCTCCCAAATGATGCTAACTTTACTATCTCTCTTTTTGGTCAACCCAATTATCTATGACTCATTGTTACAGGATAAACATTTAATAAATATCTATTGAATTTGGATTTATAACAATAAGTATTTATTATATGCCAAGCAATATGATAAGCCCAGTTTATACAAGAAAAGGCAAAAGCATGATCCTTGTGCTGAAGGATCTCCCAGTTTAATGGGGAAACATAGATATAACTACAACAAATTTTAAAAATGGACTGTAGGTGGAGGATAATATCAGACTGGTAGGCATTAGCAGCTAAGGGGAAAGGGTGGGAGAATAGAACTGAGAAAGGCTTCTTGGAGAAGATGGAATTTTAGTTGGGTCTTGAAAGGATCTTCTAATTTTAAGAGCTGAAGAGGGAGAGCATTTTAGGCCTGGGCACAGTAAGAGGAAAAGTCTGAAGACAGGAGACAAGACTATCAAACTTGAGGAAGAACAAATATGAAAGTGGTTATTTGAAGGATTTTCAGCACCAAGAATTTGATCCTAGAAGTAATAGTGAATCCCTGGACATAATTGAATAAGGGGGTGGAACCCTGCTTAGATCTAAGCATGCTAATTTTCATTTTAGTTTACTTGTGTTTTAACTTGGGGGTTTTATATGAATATTCTCTTATAACAATAACCAATATGGAAGTAAGCTTTGCATGATAATACAGGTATAACCAAGGCAATTACTTACCATCCCTGAGAAGGGGAGGGAAAGGAGAGAGGCAGTTTGGATCTTATAATTTCAGAAAGCATATGTTGAAGATTGTTATTATATGTAATAGGGAAAATAAAATATAAAAAAAACTCCATATGTCTTTCTTTTCATATGCTTTCTTAGGCTAGGAAAAGAGATAGACTGGACTTGTGGTTTCATTTGACAGAGGAAAAAATTTCCATTTACCAAGGCAGGTCATTGCTTTCTTTGAAACTCATAAGTGTAGAGAACAGCCAAAGTCTCTGAGAAATTAAGTGACTTGTCAAGTCATGTGTGTCAGAAGTAGGACTTGAACCCACATCTTCCTTGATTCTAATATGAGTTCTCTATGCCTTCCACTCTGCCCCTTGCATGCTCTTCTTAGACTACATAAGTGCTGAATTTCAAAAATCTTACAGAGAATCCTATGGTTGCCTGTTTAAGTCTTTGTCTATGCCATAGATACTTTTTGTGCTTAGAGATAACAGTAAAAATGCTTCCAGGGCTATTAAGAGCAATCCAATTTAGGTAGGGTGCCCCCTTGCCAAATGACTTCCAAGGTATCCATTCATAGAGGTAGGGAATCTGCCACCTCATTAAGGGCAACACAGTGTTATTGGCCCACTGGCACCCACCCAGCTGTATGAAAACAGCAGGCAAGTCTTCGTGGGCAGAAAATATGATGCAAAGAAGCTGACTAAAGTATATTTCTTTGGGGGAATGAATAGAGAAAGGAAGTTTTAAAATAGGCCAGAAACAATTGCCCAGTGAAGAACAAAAAAGGTCCACGTCCCTTTATGACAACTTTAGGGAAACACCCTGAGCAACTCTAACTAGCTTACCCAGTTTACAGACAGCCATCTGGAGAATGGTGTGGGCAAAAAAGAATTGCTTTGCATCATTAACAAAAAAGAAAAAAAAAGCATCATTTGGAATATCATAGAACTTTACACTAAGGAGGGGAGGGGGAATTCAGAGGACTTCAAATGCAACCCAGAATTCGTGACATGACAGCTTGCCATATCATCTTTCCTTCATTTTAAGGTTCCGTGGGGGATCCAAAACAAGGGAAGGTTTGCTTCATTCTAAAAACAGTTTCAGCACATCAAAATGTTCAATGTTTTAATAACTATCAGCTGCATGGAGTTAATCTCTTCTTTAGGTCCAATGGCCAATCATCTCAAGAAACTGAAAAAATAATGTTCTCTTTGAGGTCTCCTAACACTGCCCTGGGACCATTCAGATATTCCACTTCTGAACTAATTATCAAAAGCACATTCTCTGTCTTCTCTTTTATGACTTAATAAAATTGAGTACAAGAATAGAGAGAAAAGGTTAGAAATTCTCAAACAGGGTGGAGTCCTCTAAAAAAAAAGTCTTAAAAGAAGCTTCTGAGAATAGGTATTGTTTCATTTATTTTACTTTTATCCAAAGCACTTAGCACAATGCCTGGTACATAGTAGGCATTTAATACAGATTTTCTTGACAAATTGAGGGAAGAGTTGAATAGATCTAAGATTGCTTGAGAGTGGAGATTTCTATATTATCTAGGGAGACATTTTTCTTTCTATGAAACATCCCCTGTACTTGACAATGGGCTGCCTCGAAAACAGATGGATTTATTCCATAAGGATGCCCTGCCCTTTGTGAAATAAGCACCAGTCTCTAAAATGTACTGTTTCTATTAGTATTTACAGGCTAACACTGTCTAATTATTCATGATGTGCTATCCATCATCCTGCAAGATTTCTCAGCTGACAGAGAATGAAGACAACTTGTTTATTTCATCTGGAACAAATAAGTCAGACTCGAATGAGCATGCTACGGTAGGCACAAACTCTGCTGGGGGCAAGAGATGGTCACTAAAGTCCTAAAAAATGTTAGCAAAAAATTGTATGAGCAAAACTAAGGGAATATATAGGAATAGGCATAGCAACCAAGATTAAAATTGAAGCTACCACTAGCTTCACTTTTAGGCTTGCTTGCTAGTGATTGTGCATACCTAAAAGGGAAGCTAGGTGGTGTAGTGGATGGAGTGCCAGACTTGTGGTCAGAAGACTCATCTTCCTGAGCTCAAATCTGGTTTCAGACATGTATTAGCTGTGTGACCTTGGGAAAGCCACTTTGCCCTGTTTGACTCAGTTTCCTCCTCTGTAAAATGAGATGGAGAAGGCCAGTGTCTTTTCCAAAAAAATTTCAATGAAAATCCCATGAAGCCTTTGACATGATTGAAAAAAGACTGAGTATACATACATACATACATACATATGTATGCATACATATTTGCCTATGTGAGCATATGTGTATATATCTACTAAATGACTTAGAAATAAGAAAATCTGTCAATGGATTCACTTTCTCTTATTCTAAACTTGAACAAAACAAGAAAGATTTTCATGATCAAGTTTTAGGGAATACCACCATGGGGCAAGCAATAAAGTTTTCAATATTTTCATTTCTATAAGGTGAATAATTTGGTCTCCTTTAAATACTGTGGACATTCAGTGCTTTATTTTAGATCTAATGTTCCTTCTTCTATGGTCAAGATCATGATATTCCTAAGTTCTGAAAATTCTTTGTGAAATCTTCAAGGCATGACTAGGTTGATCCTCAGACAAGAATTTCTACAAGCTAAAGTACATAGGCTTATTTCTTGGACTCTCAGCTCATCTAAAATGTGCAGTCATGTTTTATATATATATATATATGATGAGAGATAAAGAAAGAGAGACAGACAGACAGAGAAATAGCCCAGTTTTTGAACTTTATTCTTGTGCAAATAGGGAAATCGGTTCGCCTTTGTTGGACTCAGTTTCTTCATCTGTAAAAAGAGGAGAGTGGGCATGATGAGACCTATTTGTTTCATAGTTTAGAATCCATATATCTTCTCGTTTGATCTTCATATTCTTGTGATCAATAACTATTACTGGAGACTTCTGGGCATGGTCAAGATGAGGAAGTAGAGAAAGCACTCATTTGTGGTCTCTTAACAACTCTAAAACATCTCCATTTGAATTCTAGAGTGACATACCCAATAAAAGGTCAGAGGAAGTCATTCTTCCACCTCAAGACAACTTGGGAGGTCAGAAAGAGAGATGTGTAACACAGGGGTGAATGCTAATCCAAACCCCATTAATATGAAACACCAGTAGTGAGACTAAGTGATGATGACAGAAACAATAGCAACTTTGGACATTCTCAAGCCAGAGATAGAGAGACCAGGTAAATAATGACAAAAAAGATTACAGGGGAACTCTTTGCTAGCACTGGTATCAGGATCTGTGCTATTTAGAAAATTCATTGTCTATACCCATTTCTGGGTTCAAAGGAACATTTTCAGTCAAAAGGAAGTGGGAGTCCAGTGGAGCAATACTGCTTTTAGTCACAAGGGATCAGCAACCCTGAGGAACAGTATCACTTCCTGTCCCAAGGGAACAAGAGCCCTGAGGAACAATATAAATTTCCAACCAAATGGTCACTGGCTCTTCCTGGATAAGAACAAGAGTACAGATCAGCAGAGCAATGGTGCCCAGATCATACCACATGAAAGCAGCTAGAACTTCCAAACCTCCAGAATTAGCTCTGAAATCAGCAGTGTGAGAAGGTCTGAAGCTTGAGGTAGGCCCCTCCCTGACTCATACCTGGAACACAGACCAAGTTTAACATGAAGTTCAAAATGAAGAAATAGCATGGGAAAATGAGCAAACAACAAAAAAAGAACTTGAGAAAAATCTGCCATGATGACTGGGAAGATCAAGGCACAAACTCAGAAGACAATGAGGTCAAAAGAGCTACAGATAAAGTCTCAAAAGGAAAAAAAAAAGTGTGACTTGTACACAAGACCAATAAGAATTCCTGGAAGATCTAAAAAATATTTTCAAAATCAAATAAAAAATAGATTAAAAAATAGGTAAAGAAGTGAGAGAAAAGGAGTAACATCCTAAAAGTCAATAGCTTGGTAAAAAAAAAAAAAAGAAACAAAAAACACTAAAAGCACATTTAAAAAACAGAATAGGCAAAAAGGAAAAAGAGGTACAAAAATTCGTTGATGATAATAATCTATTAAGATTCAGAATTGACCAAATAAGGGGGAAAGGGTATAAAATCTCACCGAAAGACATAATACATTAAAAAGTTAGAATTGGGAAAATGGAAGTTAATGATTCAATGAGACATCAAAAAACAATTAAACCAAGTAAAAGAATGGAAAATAAATAGAAGGAAATGTGAAATATCTCACTGGAAAAACCACTGACTTGGAAAGTAGATTGTGGAGAGATAATTTTAAAATTGTTAAACTACCTGAAAGCCATCATCAAAAAAAAGAGAGAAAAAAATTCTAGGCATCTTATTTCAAAAAAAATTATCAAAGAAAAAAGAAATTTAAAAAATCAGATACTATGGAATCATATTCAGAACGACAAAAGATTTTGTGGCTTCCGTGTTAAAGGAATATGGAATTGGAATATGATATTACAGAAAGAAAAGAGCTAGCATTGCAACCATGAATAACCCACTGAGCAAAAGTGGGTATAATCCTTTGAGGGAAAAATGGATATTTAATAAAAGATATGAATTTTAAGCATTCCAGATGAAAAGACGAGAGCTATATAGAAATTTTGACTTTCAAATATAATACTCGAGGGAAGTATAAAATGGTAAACATGAAAGATAAATCATGAGACTCAATATGGTTAAATTGTTTACTTTTCTATATGAGATGATACATTTAACATTTATGAACTTTATTATTATTAGGGAAGTTAGAAGGATTCTCTATAGAAAGAGTGTGTAGGAATAAGTTGATTGGGTTGGAATATTGTAAAAAAAATAGTAAAAAAAGAGGGATGCCCAGGGGAAAGTATTAAGGGAGAGAAAAGATGGGGAAATTATTTCACATAAAAGAAGCATATAAGGAAGAACTGATATGGTGGAGAAGAAAATGGTGGGGGCAATTGGCAATGCTTGAACCTCACATCGATAGAGACTCAAAGAGGGGGAAATATGTATGTGCCTAAATAAATATTCAATTGATAACAGAAATCTGTCTTAACCAACAAAGAAAAAGAAAAGAATGATGAAGAGAAATGAATGATTTTTAAAAAGGGGAATAGATAAAAGAAGACAGGCAAAAGCAAGAGACTTTAGAGAATGAAAAGGATAAAAATAAAGAAAGGTTGTGGGAAATGCACAGTTAGTAATCAAAACATGTGAATACCACTATTTGATCTATATTACAAAGAGATTACAGAAAAGGAGAAAGGACTTTTTTAAACAAAAATATTTATAACAGTTCTTTTTGCGGTGGCAAAGGATAGGAAATCGAGGGAATACTCATCAATTGGGCAATGCCTAAATAAATTGAGGCATACAATTATGATGGAATATTACCGTGATGAGCAGAATGGTTTCAGAAAAAACAGGGAAGATTTTTATGAGCTCATGTAAAGTGAAGTGAGCAGAACCAAGAAAATATTATACATAGGAAGAGCAAAGCTGAAGAGCTAGTCAACTGTGAAGTACTTAGCTTCTCTGATCAAGATAATTCCTAAGGATAAATGATGAAAAACACTGTCCACTCCCAGAGAGAGAGAACTGGTGAATTCTGAATGCAGATTGAAATACATATTTTTTAACTTTATTTTTCTTTTTTATCTGTTATTTTTCTTTTGTAACATGGCTCATAGGAAACCATGTTTTACATGACTTCACATACTTAATATTAAATGGCTTGCTTTCTCAAGAAGGGTGCAGGGGAGCAATAGGAGAAAATTTGGAACTCAAAACATTAAAAAATCAGTGTCAAAAATGTTTACCTGTAATTGGGAAATGTTTAGTGAGACACTTAAAATATATTTTAAAAAACAACAATTATTATATCCATTTTGTAGATTAGGAAAATGGCATAGAGAGGTGGAGGCACTTGTGCAGAGTCGCAAAACTAGAAAATGTCGACTAGATTAGACTTGAGTCTTCTTCACACTATTGACTGTGCTTCCAAAACGCATAGGGATGAGTTTAATCTCCTTTTCCAGCTCTAAATCAAGATCATTAACAAACTTTAATTAGTTACCTACTACATGTTAGGAATAAAAATACAAAAAATAAAACAATTTTTCTCATCCTATGACTTTATTTACCTAGGGCAAACCTGAGCCTACTTATACGAACTGATACAAAGTGAAGTGTGCAGAACCAGGAGAACACTGTACACAGTAACAATGGGAGACCAACTCTTTTAGAGTTGGTGGATCTCATGGAAGAAGTCCCAGAATATCTTTGCCCTGGATGCCATTCATGTCTGTTGTTTATCTTTGGAGCTCTTGTTGATCTCATATTTATCACATGAAATATAACATATGATAAGAACATTGAAGAGAATAGTTTTCAATGATTTCACATGAAAAAAATCAGAGTAACAAAAATAAGATGATTAAAGATCATAGAAAAATAACAGGAACAGACATGTGTATAATACTGAGAGAATTTTATATTAAAAATAACACTAGTGACTCCATTTTGCCTGGATCCAACACTTTTTGAAGCTAAGTTTCAGCTGCTTCTAAGTTACCTAATTTTGGAGAAGTCACGAAATTATTTCCCTCTCCCAAAGGTGTCTTGACTTAAGGAACATAACAACAGTACCTCTCTCCCTCCTACTTCAGTAGCTTCTAATTAGAAGACCAGCTGTGTCCATCCCTCTTATCTTGCTTTTCCCCTTTTTTCACCTGGTCCAAATTGATATTAACTGTATAAAAACAAAGAGTTGATGTCCTTGGTTTACTGATAGCTGTTGATTTGTTTCTGCAATGGCATACATTGCTAAACTAAACATTTTATGAATGTAACTAATGTGGAGAACAAGTGAATTGTGGATGGACTGGTAAGAATCAAAGGCAGATTCTGACTTCAGGTCTTTGTGAAATAAAATTCAATACTTTTATTATTATTATTATTATTATGTTTTGTTGCCTGTTTCTAGACTTTGGTGATTTGGGAAAGGAGAAGCTTCTGATCCGGGCCATTTAGAAGAGATAGAAAATATTGTAAAATGTAAACATAATTTTGAATACATTAAATTAAAAAGATTTTATACAAATAAAATTAATGTAGCCAAGTTTATAAGGAAAATAATACATTGGGGAAAATTTATAGACAGTTTTATCAGATATGTAATAAGTAAAAATTAATATTGGAAACTTTAGATTGAATTTATAAGCATTTATTAGTAAAGAGAAAGAGAGAAAGAAGGTACTACCTGACTAAATACCCAACATCTTCAGCAACATTGCTGCTCCTTCATCAGGTCTTAGATTCTCAATCACCCCTGGTCCATTTCACAAGCAGATTCAAGGGAGTCCAGTTAAACACATGGTCAGACCAGACAAATTAAAGACAGTCAAGCAGCAGACTTGAGTTCAAGAAGGGACGGGAGCCAAAGAAGAGATCCCAAGTTCCCCGATTCCCAGATTTACATGGTTTCTCCTACCCTGGACTCTTCTGCTTGCCAGAGATGGCTTACATAGATAAGCCTTGGGAGTCCTTACCAGCTAGAGAGCTTTTTCTACAAGCCAAAAATGGCAGAGCCCCTTCTACTTCATGAGCTGGTTTTCTAATTTTAATCTAAACCCAACCTCTAAGATTTTCTAATTGGCCAGGGTTTCACTTCAGTCTCAACCCATCACATCCCTTGACTTCCACTGATTAGAAATCCCACCTGCCATGAAGGAAAATTAAAACAAATGACTCTGTGTTGCCCTATTGAATCTTCTAAAATTGGGGTCTCCTGAATATTTATTTCACACAGATAGAGAACTCATATTTAAAATACATTAATAACTTTGTCAATTATGTAAGAATATGAACCATTTCTCAATTCATAAATGGTCAAAAGATATGAAGAGTTTTTAGATAAAGAAATCAAACTCATATAGCTAAATGGGGAAAAATATTATATTATTCTTGATTATTCTATATTATTCTATATTATTCTTGATTAGAGAAATATAAATAAAAAACTCTGAGATATTATATCATACCTATCACATTGACTAAAATGATAAAAAGGGGAAAATGACAAATGTTAGAGGATATGTGGGAAAATGGAGACACTGATACATTTGAAGGACTAAAAATTGATCCAACCATTTTAGAGAGCTATCTGGAATTACACTAAAAAAGTTACAAAATTATGTTTATCTTTTGACCTAGTAAAACCACTGTTAGGTTTTTTCCTAATTTCCATGAAATGGAAAAGAAATTATATATTCTAAAATATTTATAGCAGTTATCTGGGAAAGAACTGGAAACCAAAAGGGTCCATCAACTGGACTCGCAGTGATTCCAAAAGTGGGTGCTACTGCCCCCTGGTGGGTGCTGCAGTGATCCAGGGAAGCAATGATGGCCACAGTTGCATTTATCTTTCCTACTAATTGCTATTAAAATTTAAAAAAATTAATTTCCAGGGGGCTAAGTAATATTTTTTCTGGAAAGGGAGCGGTAGGCCAAAAAAGTTTGGGAACCACTGAACTAAAGAATGGCTGAACAACTTGTGATATACAATTTTAATGGAATACTATTGTGCCATGAGGAATGAAAAACAAGATATTCACATATACAAAAACCTGAAAAGACTTATAGGAAGTGATGCAAAGTGAAGTGAGGAGAACCTGGAAAATGTTATAAATAGTAAAAACCAGTAATCTATAATAAGCAACTGTGAATGACAACTATTATCAACAAGGCAAGGATGGATCCAGGCCAACTCCAAGGGACTCATAAAAAAAAAAAAAAGATATCCAGTATCATAGAAGGAACAGAAGGATTCTGAATGCAGATTGAAACATACCATTCTTCATTTGATTTCCCTCATGCATTTTTCATTAATGTAAGCAGTATGTGTCTTGTTTCACAACATGATGAACATGGAGTAGGTATTATATGACAATATATGTAAAACCTATACCATTTTACATACCTTATTGGGGAAGAGGGAAAAGATTGAGATATGGATTTTTGGACATAGCTAATGTGAGAAATTATTTCTCTTGGATAAGCATGTTTATTATAATTTGTTCCATATTTATGACAAATCATATGTATTCTTGTTATGTTAAGTATTATGCTATATAGTTTTAATTTTTTTGAAAGGTAACAAAAAAAAGTAGATAGGACAAAATAAGCAAAGTAAACTGGAGGAAACATTCTAAACCTATGCAAACAGTGTAGTAGTCAATTAACTAAAGAAAAAAAGCATCTATTTGGTGTTTACCAAATATCATGCTTAAGTGATAGGAATAAAGATGAAAAAGCAAGACTACCCTGATTTTAAGTAGATATATTTTGCTAAAACAGAGAGATGAGGAAAGTTAGAAAAAGTTAAACAAGATTCCTAAAAAATTAAGTAAAAAATTTAGAATCTTAGTAGTAGGAAGGTGGAATTCCCTGGGACAATGAGAGGATTAATTACTTATTTATGTACTTGCTCCATATGTAGTATGTGTTAAAGAAAGAACTTAGATCAGTTTTTCTTGATTCCAAAATTAGCCCTTTGTAATACATTATGCTATTTCTTAGATAGAGATAGACAAAGGGACAGACTGATAGATTAATAGTAAATAGATAGGAAAGAGAGAGAGGGAGAGAGAGAGGAAGGAAGGAAGGAAGGAAGGA
>NC_058132.1:673311974-673320990 GCF_016433145.1 Gracilinanus agilis | reverse complement strand
AAGGAAGGAAGGAAGGGAGAGAGAAAGAGAAAGAAAAAGAAAAGGAAAGAAAGGAAGGAAGGAAGGAAGGAAGGAAGGAAGAAGGAGTTAAATAGGGAGAGAGGGAAGAGGGAAGGAATATAGGTGGGTAGACAGGAAGGTCATTAGGTAAGTAGATAAGTAAGTAGGTAGGTAGGTATAGTATATAGACAGATAGATAATAGATAATATAAATAGAGTTATCCCTTCCACATCGGGACTTTCCCCATCACAGTTCTGATATATTATGAATCAGCAAAAGAAGTGGGAATTTTAGGGGAGTTATTTGGAAGCCATAGATAATAAAGGAAATGTTTAGAAACTCAGAAATGAATACGTAATCCACAATTTAAAATAAGGTACTGCAAACACCCCATAAAAGAAAAGAAAAATCAGATTTCTCCATTATGAAGGGAGGGCTAAAAAATTTCATGTGAGTTTTCTAGATCATGGGGCTTTGAACCTCTAAGCCTTCTAGGGTTTTGAAAGGGACAACAGAATAGGCAGAAAGATGATAAGTAGAGCCAGAGAGACAGTGAGCAAGCAAATGAATGAGAGGTAGTAGATTGATAGTAAATAAATGCTGTAGCAGAAAGACATAAACATGTATAAATATATGTATGAATTACTAACTGGTATTTAGTAGATGAGCCCAGGAAAAAGCTAAATTGCGAGCCCAAGTTATTCAGGAAGGCAGCATTGAGTTATAGAGTGAGGGCAAATCTCCCAAACCCGCCCAGCTTGTTAAGGGGGGCTGGGGGTGGTGGATAACTGCTTCTCCTACCTTAGGAGTTGGAAAGTCCCATTGTCACTGAGCTTCATTTAAATTCATTTCATTTCACTCTTACTACAGTAATACATCTTGGCACCCTCCAGTAGAATACCGAGCTGTTCATCCCCACAGCTTTTGCTAAGAGTCCATGTGCCAGGCAAAAGACGCATCAATGTCCATAACACAGTGTCTATTTATATTCTCTATATGCTGCTTGTACCTTAGGCATTGATGCATCTGTGCTGTCGGATGCATGCTCGCTCAGTTTGGTAGGTTCAAGTCTGATCCCACAGCACCATGTGTTGATCTCTTGGCCACAACAAAAGTAATGGGCCACCCATGAAGCTGCAGCTGTCAGTGTTAAGTGCCAAGGAGGTGGGGACACTGTGAGAGTGGCATAGTTAATGGATCCATCACTGGAAAGCAAGCTATATAAAGACCAACTGATGGGCCCTACCTGCTGACTAATACTTCTTCCTATTTGCCCTGCTCCATTCACAGAAATGGTCCAAGAGATTAGCACCGTCTCCTATGCCTGCCATGGAATGGTTTGGCAGAACAACAAGGACCATTGGGAGTCAGCCTCAGGTACCGATCCTGTTTTCTCTTGCGTGAGTTTCCTGTGCTTTACCTTTGGTCAGGGGAACCCTGCCTTGAGTCACTGGATTAGGACAGGGATATCTTGTGTTCTGTGTCCCTAAGATGATGGAGTCTTCTTGTAGATCTATGAAGCTTGGTGGTTCTTAGTGGAGGGGGTGGAGAAATACAACTGTGCCCATCCCAGTAAATCCATGAACTACTCATCTCATAGCTTTTGCTAAAAGCCCCCCAGGTAGGTGAGGCTTGAATCAAGGACTCTTGTCTGAGTTGTCACCCTTATTTCAAAATAGAAAAAACAACTTTTTTGGTGTATGCATTTCTAATTTTAAAAATTATATTCATATTGTTCTGTCTTCAAACACTTCCCATCAGTGTGACTCTGGACAAGTCACTTAACTCTAACTGCCTAGACCTTACCATTCTTTTACCTTAGAACTGATGCTTAGTATCAAATTAAAGACAGGAGGTAAGAGTTTTCTTTAATGATATTAATATTTTTTGTTTTTACATTATATTAATTTCTAAATATATCCTCCTCCCTCCAGCCCAGTGAACTATCTTTTGTTTAAAAAAATAGACAACATAAGTAAATCTGTAAAATACTCCACACCCACAGTCCCCAACTTTGTGGCATAGAAGACTTTGGAAGTCTTTTTTTCTTGTTCTTGGGTACTTTTCAGTGACTCAAAAGGTTTTTGCACTAGAAAACAAATGAACTGTAAAGCAAAAAGGGTCTATGTTTAAATCAGTTGAAGAAAACACAGGCATGTTTTTAAAGTGTTTCCCTTTCAGGAACCAAAACAAGCACATGGGCCAATTCTCTGGGACTGAAAGTGGCCAACCTTCTTTTGTCTCATTTGGACAGTCCTGCAATAGACACCAGCAAAAGCTGACATTTCTATAATACTTTAAGTTTTGTCATATGCTTTATATATCTTATTTCTTGTGACCCTCTTTACCATCCTGTAAGGTTCAATAGAGAAGAAAACTGGAGCCCAGAGACAGCAGGTGACTTTCTCAATGTCACTCAGCTTTCAAGTAGAAATATAGATTCTCTATACTAGGATTCAAACACAGGTCTTTCTGACACATACACACACACACACCCAGATTATCTGCTTCTACATACTATATCCCAAATGGTTTGCCATGTTGCTGATTTCCAAACTATGATCTTGTGGTAAAAACCTCAAATGCAATTCCACCTAACAGGCGGTTAATGCCCAACAGACGGTCATTAATCTCCACCACATACTAGGCTTTGGGCACAATCCCTGACTCAAGGAGCTTACCTTCTAGGGAGAGAGAGATCCAACTCCCAGATAAGTATACTGCAAGTTTTCCTGTGGGAAGTAGCATCTGAGCTGAGGCGAGGCATGCTTCTTTACTCACTGGTGGAAAGATCCAGCTGGAAGTCATCACTGCTCCTTGTCCCTCG
This sequence comes from Gracilinanus agilis, assembly GCF_016433145.1. Taxonomy (NCBI): domain Eukaryota; kingdom Metazoa; phylum Chordata; class Mammalia; order Didelphimorphia; family Didelphidae; genus Gracilinanus; species Gracilinanus agilis. The sequence continues at coordinate 673,318,162 of NC_058132.1, read as the reverse complement.
GACCAGAGTATTCTTGCCATCTTTCCCAAGGGTTAACAGTGAGAGCTGGATACTCGATGAAAAGCCAGCCTCAGAGTCAAGAAGAGCCGAGTTGAAATCCTACCCCTGAGGCAGACTAGCTGTACAGGACTGGGGAAGATATCTGACTCAGTGTTTTAACTTTCAATCAATTAATTCTCGAAGATTCTAGGTTTCAGAAGAGTCAACACATTAGAAATCCTTTTTTTACCAATGAAATCACAGGTCTGGACATGGAAATGAAAAAAGACAAGGAAGAGAGTGACCGGACGGCATCCTGTATCACCACCGTGGAGTCCTTTCCACTTACTTCTTGCCCATTCCAACAACTATCTATTGATCCCTCCATAGAAGGAGTGACATAAGGATGATATTCTTCAAGAGTTAAATTCACTTTTTACACTAATTAATGGGAACCAAAGGAATTCCTTTCCCAGACTACCTCTTTTACAGAAGGAAAATAAAACTGACTATTGCCCAAGGGAAAGCATGCAGGGCTGGTTTGGAAATAGGATTCCAAATCCCAACTCTAAAATAGCTTCATATTCAAATTGTGTGATCCCAGCAAGACTCAACTTCTCTGAGGTTCAGTTTCCTCATCTATGATACATGTTCATAAGTGAAATGGGCTGCCCAAGGACATGATGGGTTCCTCCCAAGTCCTGAAACAAAGGCTAAATGGCCCCTCATGGGGAATGTTATTGAGGCTATCCTCCTTGTTCTCATAGAGGTTAATTTAGATGGATTCTGAGATATCCTCTGATTCCAGTCCTGCGATTCTGTGCTCTGTCACATGAGGATAAAAGTCCTTTGATTATCTATTGCAAAGGGCTGGAATAAGGAAAATACTTTTCCTTATTTATACATGTATATGTGTGTATCCTTAATATATTTGTGTATTCAATGTAATATAATAATATATATACAATTATATCCATATATAATATAATGTATAAATATGAATAATGGCTAATAATAGCTATCATTTATATAGTGCTCTAAGGTTTTAGAAGTTCTGTACATATTTTATCTCATTTGTTGCTTATAGATTCTCTGTGATATATGTGCCATTATTATCCTTATATATGGTCAAACTGAGGCTGAAAGAAATGAAGCAATTTGCCAAGAATCATTGGGCCAATTAAGTATCTGGGTCAAAATTTGAACACAGGTCTTCCTAAATACAAATCAGCCTATATATATAGGCTAGGAAATTCTTTCCCTCCTTTCTATCTTTCTATATTTCTCTCTTATTTTCTTTTTCTTATGAATAAATCTAGCTATTAATTGTATATATACATACATACATATATATATACATATATATATATATATTTACTATCACTTGGATACAAATCAGTGTCTCTGATTTGTATCCAAGTGATAGTAAATACTAATGAGCCTGGACCTGTGATTTCATTTATATAGAGAATTTCCCAAATTTGTACCAGTAAATGGTGGCCCCATTTCTACAGCTTATATTCTGTGCCTCATCTTTGAGGAGGCTTAGATGCCCAATGAATAAGCACTGACCCAAAAATCTGAAAGACCAGAATTCCAATCCTGCCTCAGGAACTGACTAGCTGTTTGACTCAAGGAAAGTCCCATAACCTTTTTCTGCCTCAGTTTCTTCTTCTCTAAAATGGGGATAATAATAGCACTTAACTCCAAGAGTGGCTGTGATGATCAATCACATCAATCCAATGAGGTAACATATGAATATTGTTTTGCAAACTTTAAAGCTGTATGGAAATACCAGCTAAAACAAAACTAAACAACAAAACCTTCTATGTAGTCTTAATGTATTGCCTAGAACATTAAACTATGAAACGATATTGGGGGGGCATCTAGGTGCCTCAGTGGATAGTCAGGTCTAGAGATGGGAGGTCTTGGGTTCCAATTTGACCTCAGACACTTCCTAGCTGTGTGATTCTGGGCAAGTCATTTAATCCCATTTGCCTAGCTCTTACTGCTCTTCTGACTTGGATCCAATTCTTACTTTTGATTCTAAGACAGAAGGCAAGGATTTTTTTTAAAAAAGATTAAATGGCATGCCTAGAGCCAACCAGTCAGTATATTTCAAAGCTAGAACTTCAACGGGGGGCTTCCAGGTTCTCAAAACTAGGCACAATATCTCTTTTTATTGTTATCTTGACTATTATTGTTATGAAAAGCAAGGGAAAATTTTACAATATTTCTAGCACCCAACAGTTCACAAACATCTTTCAAATGCCATCTCCAAAGAAGCTCACCTAGGGACCAGCCCTGAAGCTTTTAAAGGTCACTGCAGAAGTGTCAGAAGCCCCAAAAGGCACTTTGAAGCGACAGAGCTATTAATAGGCTAACTGAACTTCAGGCAGGCTGGACACTCTCATGTGGCAAGGTTGCTTGCATCGTAGCTATTAAAAGCAAGACCTGTGTCATTAGAGTAAATGAGAGTAGAAAGAATAATTGTGGATCAGGGAGAGATTTCTGTTTCAATGGTTAGGACGCAGCAGGCTTCAGAGGCCAGCCTAGAGATGAGAAAGTCTAAGAATTTGAAGAGAGATTTTAGTCACTCTTTTTCGGATGTGTTTTCTACCAAAGGACGTCAAGAATAAAGGAGGCTGAGGAAAGTCAGAAAAGAAAAAAAAGACCAGCAGAGCAAGGAATTCACAGAAAATCAGTGGAGTCTGAAATCTGGGCTCTGGAGAAAGAAATCTTCCTTAATTGGAGGACCTCACCTGAGTGTTTGGACTGTTTGAGAATAGAAAGGATGCTGTAATTCGAGGTAGGGGACAGAAGCTCAGACTCTCAGATCTCAAAGGGACATCAGTGACCTTTTTTTCCAGATTACATGTTGATACAATTTTTAATATCCATTTTCTGATATTTGCAATCCATGTTCTCTCCTTTCCTCCCTCCTCCCCAAGAAGGCAGGTAATATGATATAAGTTGTATATATAATCATATAATACATATTTTCATGTTGTTAAACAAGACACATATTGCTTACACTACAGAAAAAATCATGGAAGAAGTAGAGTGAAGAATAGTATGTTTCAATTTCCATTCAGATTCCATCTGTTTCTTCTATGTCAGTCAGTGGAGAGACTTTTTCATCATGAGTCCCTTTTTAGGGCAAGCCTAATGCTGGACAAAAAAACTTCCCCAACAAGAAGGCAGCTCATTCTAGTTCTAGACATCTCTGATCAAAATGAAAATAGTCTTTACTTCTAGCCTAAATTTGCCTCTTAGCAGTTCCATCCATTCCTCCTATAAACAAAACAAGTCTAATCCTTTTCTGCCTGATGGCTTTTCAAGTACATGAAAACAGTTATAAATCCCCTCCCCTTCACACTCTCTCTCTCTCTCTCTCTCCCTCTCTCCCTCTCTCCCTGTCCCTCTCCCTGTCCCTCTCCCTCTCCCTCTCTCTCCTTCTGTCTGTCTCTCTGTCTGTCTCTGTGTAGGTCTCTTTCTGTCTGTTTCTATCTGTCGATGTCTGTCTGTCTGTCTTAATCTCTCTGTCCCTCTCTCTTTCTCTGTCTCTCTCTGTCTCTGTCTGACTGTCTGTCTCTCTCTCTCAATCTCTCTGTCTGTCTGTCTCTCTCTTAATCTCTTTCTCTCCCTCTCTCTTTCTCCTAGTTATTTTTCTACCAGTTCTCCTACATCAAGATCTCAAGGCCCTTCACCATTCCAATTGCCCTCCTCTGGACATTCCAGCTCATTAATTCCTTTTCTAAAATGTGGAATACAGAAGTGAACATTATTATCCAGATTGGGAAGGCAAGATGAACTCCAAGGACTTTTCTAACTTTAGATATGTGGTCCCAGAGTCATTCTTTCAGAACACACTATCCCACTTATTTTAGGAGTTGTTCTCTTTCATAAATTACACTTAAATCAATAAGATGAATTAAAATAGAGGTTCATATTTCCTAGATGAACAGTTTTAGTCATATTAAAGGGAGGAGCTCTAATTGACGGGAAGACGAGAATCAAGAAAGAACTCACACAGGATGTTGTGAGGATTCAATGAGATAGTAATTTATAAAGTATTTAACACAGTGCCTGGCACATATTAAAGCTACTATGAATATTAGATATTTGTTATTATTATATCATCTTCATGATTATTTTTATTATTATTGCTACACTAGAATTAAACCTTGACAGAACGGTACAATGCCTTGAATTCCTGGTGTCAAGAAGACTCATTTTCCTGAGTTCAAATCCAGCCTTAGACATTTACTGGTTCTGTGACTCTAGGCAAATCATTTACCCCTGTTCACCTCAGTTTCCCCATCTGTAAAATTAGCTAAAGAAGGTGATGCCAAACCACTTCCAGATCTTAGCTGTTTGACCCTGGGCAAGGCATTTAATTTTGCTTGCCTCTATTTTCTAATGTGTAATGTGAACTGTAAAAAGGAAATGTCAAACCACTACAGTATCTTTGCCAAGAAAACATAAATGGGGTCACAGAGAATCAGATATGACTGAAACAACTGAACAAAAAGTATTCTCCAGACCTGGAGTACAGTCTACCATCTCCTTTTTGTTCAGTTGTTTCAGTCATATCTGATGGTGGACTGTACTGCAGGTCTGGAGAATAACCTGGACAACAGTACCAAGAAGGGAGACGGTCTATTTTGTGCAAGAATAAGGAATCAGGACAATTTGACTGAATATAGTATGTGGGAAGAGGAGCATCATGCCAAAAACCAGGAAAGGTAGGATGGAGTCAGATCATGAAGGGCTTCAGTTGCCAGAGGAGTTTGATTGTTAACTTAGAGGCAATAGGGAGTCATTGGAACTTCAAGAGCAAGGGAGAGACTTGGCCACATTTTTGCTTCAATATGATCTCTTTGTCAGCTCTGTGGAGGGAATATTGGAGATAAACAGCATAATTGCCTCCAGGAGTCTCTTTTTAAAATGAAATCCCTCTGGAAGTGGTTACCATTAGACCTTTATTCTAATTCACCAAGAGATTAGTGAACTGGCCCCCTTGAGGGTCTGAGGGAGTAAGATACAGGACAAGTAATTTTTGATAATTTAATTTGACAACCAATTATTAAGTTTCCATAATGTAAAGGCGCTATGCCCAAAGCTGGCGAAACAAAGAAAAACAGAAGACTTGAGTAGGAGGAGACATAAGCCAAGTGGCAAGCGCACTGATGGCTATGAAAGGATATGAAAAAGGAGAGAGAAAAACTATAAAAAGCAGGCACGAGAATTTTTTTTTTCTCCAAATAACCGCAGCCTGAGAGTGTTTGGTTTGGGGTAAACAGTCCAAACACTTAAATAGACATTCCGGTCATCTTTGAATTACAGGACAACAATTCGATCCAAGAAAAGAATTACAGTACAATGTTCATACCGTGTCATCAGGAATAAGCTAAATGATAATGAAAATACTCCGCTTCGGAAAGCAGAGAAGATTTTTCAACGAAAATGGTTCAAACAAAAGTTTTAGAGTTTTAAAGGGGTAAACTTTAATTAACTGGAAAATTCACTTATGCGGAACACATCGTTCTCTAACTTTGCCAGAAGAATGAGGTGTTAAACTGTAGCATATTTTAAAAGCAGCCTACCATCTGCGCCTATTAAAATCCAAATTTAACATTATTTTCACTTATACAACTATAACTATAAATACTAGTGATTAATGTGGATCCTTAGATTTCTCATCTTTTGTGCTGGCCTATGTCTTGGAACTTTTCAAACATTCTTCGAGATCGCAGCTTTCTCCCATTTCACAATTGCAGAAGTCAATAGGAGTGGGGTGATGAGATGCCCAGAATGCACAGGAAGCCAGTGAACTATTCAGATTCAGAATAGAGTCCTCCCAACCATATTTGGAATATCTTGGGGTCACTAGGAATTGGCTTTTAACGGAAGTCCTAGCTGCGCTTCGGATCATTTTCTGTGTCTCTTTAGAGACTAGCAGCCTTGTTTTAGTTGACATTATTGCCTCTAACAATGTTCTTTAGTAATAGTTACAAAAGTTGGCATCATTGGCTGAGGAGAGGAGACAGAGACAGAGAGACAGAGAAAGAGGGAGACAGACAGACAGAGGCAGATAGAAACAGACAGAAAGAAACCTATACAGAGTCAGAGAGAGAGAGAGAGAGAGAGAGAGAGAGAGAGAGAGAGAGAGAGAGAGAGAGAGAGAGAGAGAGAGAGAGAAGGAG